>NC_133378.1:33018900-33139677 GCF_049309525.1 Garra rufa | reverse complement strand
TAAATTCGTCGTTTTTTGGATTCATAAATCAAATGTTGGTCAGTCACTTAATTCAAATCGCGATATGGACTAGTGTATGTGAAAACTGAAATGCAAAAAGACCGTTTAATATGAATCCGATATGTTCCGTTTGCCTAGCTGTATGTATGCATTGCGGAGACGAGCTTTTACTACACGCATACTGAAACACACGTGACGCTCCCGGTAATTTTTGCCATTTTCATCTCACATGAACAGATAAACTCAATCTCCCAAACTGCTGTGAGTGTCACTTTTACCGTTTCATTTGAGAAACCTAGCATCATATCATACTGTATGACACAGAAACTTCAAGGCAACCTGTCAAAATAAAAGTACGGTGTAACATGTAATGGGCTGGGTAGGTGTTGACAGGGAGAAAAAATAATTTCATTGTTAGTTAGTTAGTAAACACAAGTACATCTAATTGAACATAATTTATTTTCATCAACAAATGATCATAGAACAGCTTTATGAGCTTTATGATCCATTCTCAAAGACTTTAAGTCATTATTTGGGTAGCACACATATTCTGAATGCCTTCATCAGAATTCAAATTAGCCATTTTAATCTAGATTAATCTAGATTAATTCCAAAATTTAATCTAGATTAAAAAAATTAATCTATGCCCACCCCTAATATATATATATATATATATATATATATATATATATATATATATATATATATTTTTTTTTATTTTTTTTTTTTTTTACCCTATTCATTTGTGCCGTCTCGCCTTAAAGACATCAGGCTTATCAGATATTTTTCACTAATGCACAGCTATTAGCCAGGCTAAGCATTTTATATGATAATACTGAATTGCATCTGACCACAGCATTCACCCCAGACTAATGCAACATCAGTCTGTGGTGTTAATCAGTCTACACTTATCACCATCCTTCTAAGAAACCTTTAGTTTTACATGAATCACAACACGCAACCATGGTCTGACCCGCTCCTTTATAGTCTCCTGACGCGTCTATACCAAGCATCAGTTGTTATTCCACTTAACAGTAAAAAAAAACACTAATGACAAAAGGCTTCGTAGTCATGCAAAACAGTAGACAGAAAGCTTGGAAAATTCAGCTTGGTTTGTGCCTTAAGTGGTGAAGGCCTCAAACCCAAGCCACACTGTTGAAGTACTCAAGCTAAGCTCTTGGTCTCTATGACCCAATGAGGGAAAAAATGTCTCTCTTGAACCAGGTCCACGAGAGGCAACCTGGTGTGATCTCTGCTCCCCTCAGCTATGACCGGGTATTGGTTCTCTATCTTTTTTGACACCTGTATGTGAGCACTGATTCAGTTTCCATTACAGCATTGCCTTTTGTTAATTAGTCTCCATCTGGTTCCAGTTAAAGTCACTGATGTCACTGCTCCCCCTCCCTACAGTACTCCAGTCACTCCAGAGAAACATGGAAAACATTAGAGCCGCCTCTAATTAAATAACCAGGGAGCGTTTGTCACTATCTGTGTCTCTTGGCTAAGCCTCGACTCCCACTTATAGACTAAAACATTTTGATTTGGACAGCATCTGTTACAAAGCCACATGCAATGGCTTGCATTTATTGTCTTTCCACTCCCACACAAAGCAAAGGAAGAGAAAAGACCTAAAATGGCTGGGTGTGAATATGCATGAAAATTACTCTATTATAGATCAATGCAATCGGTCGCACACAACACCTATATTTGGGATGGCACTTATACCATATGGGTAAATTAAGATCTTTATAATACTATATATTAAAATATCAAAAAGCCAAAGGGGGTTCTACTATTTGTGACCCTGGACCCTTTCCATTGATGTAAAGTTTGTTAGGATAGGAAAATATTTGTCTGAGATGCAACTATTTGAAAATCAGTAATCTGAGTGTGAAAAAAAAAATCTAAATATTGAGGAAATCGCCTTTAAAGTTGTCCAAATTAAGTTCTTAGCAATGCATTTTACGATTAAAAAATTAAGTTTATTGTATATTTACGGTAGGAAATTTACAAAATATCTTCATGGATCATGATCTTTACTTAATATCCTAATGATTTTTGGCATAAAAGAAAAATTATAATTTTGTGTATAATACAGTGTATTTTTGGCTATTGCTACACATATTTGTGCTACTTAAGGCTAGTTTTGTAGTCCAGGGTCACATTTAAACTAAAACAAATAGTAAATCTGAGACATTCAACAAGGAAATTTAATTAAGTTATTAAAAAAACCAAACAAACATACAAATACCTCATTATTGGAACAGACCTAATGATTATAATTTTGTACACAACATTAAAGCATAACAAAACAAAAAGATCAAACATAAGCATTAAAATGTCATTCCTACAATTTGCCTGCCTTCTCACTGCATCATGTCAAATCTGTCAAATTGTCTCATTAAAAAACAAGAAAGAAAGTTTCCCTAATGTCCAAGGATGGACCATAACAAGGTAAATGGTATTTGTCCAAAACAGTGTCAAAAAAGCAAAAGTTCTTACAAGTCAAGACACATCAATGTGCTGTTCATGAGAAAGGACCACAGTCCAATAAAGCAAAGTTATTTTTAATTTAAAAGTGATTCAGTTTAAATACTTAAGTCAGTTTGAGTTTAGGCCCGATTTGTAATATGAGAAACTCTGGATTGTTTTAAGCAGTCATTTAAAATGAGTTGAAATAACAATATAGATGCAACAACTTACATTTGTTACTTAAAAGACGCTGAAAATGCACTCAACTGAAAGTACACGATTCGTTTTTGAAATTATTTTGGCAACTATCATTCCAATGAAAAGAATGAGGACATAACTCGACTAAACTATTGAGCAAACTATTGTGAGGAAGCCTCAAATACCAATTCTGTCACAGAAGCCAAAGACACAAACATTTAGCTTACCATTTAAGAACAGTTGCAGAGTCATCGATGCTTTGTTGGCTCTCTTGGAAGGCTGCTAATTCCACATAAAATCAATTGAGTTCACATGTTTCTAGACTGCAGTGAGCGCTTCTGACTAGCCTCTGGATTAACCAGATTTCATGGCATCGAATGTCATTTAAATAATAATCAGAGCGTCCAACAGCTAGGCTAGTAATAGTGTGCATACAAGTAAATAATCGGTACGTGTTACTTTTGGAATTATGACAACCACCCGAACCAAATTTTCAATAATTTCTGTTGTCTTTACAGCTTTTATCAGAGACATCTTGGCTGTCGTGTGAACGAGTTACCGCTTTACTAAACGCAAATCTATTAGTGAATTCCTAAACTCGATTTCACAACGATTATTTGTGATTGTGATTTGGCGTCCACTTTGCGCATGTTTCGTGCGCATGTGCGTTGTAACTTTATGGTAAAGACAGGTGACCCCTGTTGAATTAAACATTACGTGTAAAAAAATTGTGAGCAATTTATTTATGTATATAAATAAAAACTACATAAAGTAGATGTAATTCGGTTTTTACGACATGTCGTATTTACAAATTTCTGACATGTAACCTTTCAGAAACAAATGTCTCATCATCTTAGCGATTGATCCTTATATGTTGGTTTGGTTAAAAGCTTAGAACTTCTTAGTTTAATTTCCTAAAATGTCTATGTAGAAAATGAATAGGGAAGACAGTTTGTGAGTTGTCCTTGCTAAAAAAGACAGTATTTGAGCTGGCTCACACAGAGACATAACTGATCGACCACAAATTCAAAGCAATAAAATACAGGAATTTATTTTGGCTCGCTTGCAAGACTTTATTTTTTAGAAAGGGAACGCTTGCCTATGTCAGTGTGCAAATATGATTTATACATGCTATATTTTTAAGCTATACAAATTATCCCAATGATACAGCCCAAGTTTTATACATCACAGTAATATGTAATAATCATAATATGCAACATTTCTTTAAAGCAATGCTGCTTTGTAATGGCTATGTAATTGTTTTATTGTTTGCAACCAACCAGTTTGGCATAAACATGCGTTTCTTTGAAGAGGTATTCTAAATATACAAAGACTACTTGGTACAAATTTAACCACTCAAAAGCATTACATAATCCAGTTCAGTTAGTTTTCCACCACACAGTCGTCTGTCGGTCCATGCGGTGCAGTCCACTTGTCTTAATGGCTTTTCCTGATGGCTTGCTGTTCTCAGGTAATGACATCTGGGTGTTTACTGTGCTGACTGGCTGAGACTCGCTGCAGGCTGAATGAGTACCTGAGGGGTGGCTGGATGGCGCGGCGGGGCGGTTTATGAGAAGGGATGGTAAACAGACAGCAGCGAGGGCCAAAACCAAGGTCTTGCCCTTTGGATCGAGCCAGTTCGAAGCCAGAGGAAAAGTGCCAGCCAAGCAGGAAGCAAACGCACGCTCCCTATTCACTGCATCATAAATGCTCTCTTCATTCCAGCCAAATCTGAGCTGTTCCTCAAGAACTTGGACATTATATAATGCGTCCACTGATAGAATTTATACACTCCACTTAATAATCCATTATTCAGGTATGTTCTTTCAGGGATTTCCACAGCAACCTTCCAGTGAAAGCACTATAGTTGAGATGTTCATTATTATTATCATCACTGCAGCAGTCTGATGTTTTGTTTTAAGTTTTTTTTTCTCCACAGTCAGATTCGTTCTAAAATATGAGAGCAATCAAAATCCCACATGACTCAAAACTGGATCAGATCCAGTTTCATTTCATACTTCCTCTCCCATCCTTGTGATGTTAATCATTGTCCCACAGTTACCAGTGTTCTTTTATCACAAAACACTTTTATAGGAAGACATAATGTTTGGCTGTAAACATGTCTCAAACAACATGCTGCTACATTTGTATGCCAACAGAGCCTGAAACCCACATGAAACTAATTACATCATCCACCGTTCTTAAGTTTTCCTATCTTCAGACCGAAAAGAAAGATCGACGGAGAGACAGACAGATAAAGAGAGGCAGGAAGACAGGTTTGCGACGTGAGCCGAGATCTTCTTGTTGTGGTATATTCTCCTTGGCACTAAAAGTCATAAAAGGCCTTCAGGTTTTACAATGTCATGTCCAAACGCAGCATCCCCCACGGCTTCTCTTTCCCCTCTCTCTTTCTCTCCTCCCTCTCTCCCTCCCTCCCTCTGAGCTACCTTCACCTCCCCCTGTGCTATCTTTCTTCATTAGTCGAAAACGACAAGCATATTTTCACTGCCGAAACACACTATGAATATTGTTAAAAAGTAAAGAATGGAAGGAATTTAGTGGTCATGTGTTTGTGTACCATTGATTTTTTTGACTGCGGTCAGAATGTTCTAGTGCATGTGGTATAGAGCGAACAATCTCGAAACCGCTTTTGCTACTGATGCCTTTCCAAGAACACATCAGAAGTGCCGTTCTAGGGTGCCAGTGTACATTTCAGAGTTTTTTGCTTTTTTGAAGACTTATTGTTTTAAAAATAGCAACGACAGATAAAAAATAAAAAATAAATCTTCAAATCGACTCTTCAAAAGTGTCAAACATTGTGAAAGTCATTCCATTCTTTAAAGCTGACATTCTGATTTATTGTCGGCCTTTCAAAACAAAAGACTCAGAGGTGACCAATAAATCCATCCGTACTTTGCTTCCTCAAGCTATTTGTCCTCTTGAGGTGTAAAACACTCTGTGGCAAGCCCTACTTGAACCAGAGCTGTGAACATATAGCGTCCACCAATTATCCTGTCTGTCTGCTCGTCTGCTAATTATGGCTTGCCTGCTGTGTTTGTGCGTGAGTGTGCGTGCGTGTCTCTTATGGACAGACGGGGGCTAATAACACCATATTTTTTGAAAAGACAGAAGGCCTCTGGCCATCGCTTTCAACACACATGCCACACAGGCAGTCCCACCCACAGCACTCAGACCTGTCATTGACGGCCATCCCCTCTCCCACTCTTAGACTCTCGGCAGCTGTGGCCTAGCGTGACAGAAAAGTGCAACAAATTACTTTGCTACCGCTTCTGGGGGCAAATGTCAAATATGCCTCCATATTTACGAATCGTGGACGGGTATTTTCTGTGTAGGGTGTGGATGTCATGTCAGCGATAACGGCAGAGAGAGAGAGAAAAAAACTGGTTTCCTATTCTGGATGCCATCCAGGTCTGTGCACAGTACCAGGCAGCTGTCAGTAGGATTGATGAGCCCAGCTGGTAAAGATGTGCTGGGTGTCAGCAGGGCAGCAGATTTTAGCGAGGCCAGAGAGCACTCGCCGCATGAGTTAGGTGTGATCTGAAGAGGACGTGATTTAATGTGCTATGACCAGGCAGGTGAGATGACAGTGCGCGCAGATACTTTGCTGGTGAATCAGCCGAAAGACGAGCAGGGGTCAGGTTGTGCGCTTGTGCGTAAATACGAGGAAAGCAAGACATTGCTGGAGGTGCAAAAGCTCTGTGCAGATGTCCAAATAAATGGTAAATCATTGCAGGCCCTCAAATGGTTTTGCACTGAATGTGTCTGCCAGCCCAGGGGCTAGCGAATGACTAAAACATTAGCAGGAATCCTCAGGGCCCTTGCGCGCTCTCCCATCCCCCTCCGCGCTGGGCCTGTGCAAACACACACATGCAAGCAAGCACACTGAGCCAAAATGGTGCCCATTCACATTCACACTTCAAGACATCATGGCCTCTCTCCGGCTGGGGAATGCGTATCTGTGCGGTGTTCGCTCGTATACACAAAGTGTCTATTTAGGTGTGTGTCCTCATTCCAAGAGCTGTAAAGATGCCATTGGCATCTCGGCCCAGAACACTGAATCGAGTTACAGGTGTTCCTTTTAACACAGTTGCCCTGAAAAAAAAAAGGCATTTTATGACTAAGCTTGTATGGAGGCCTGGGGAACCAGAAGTGACACAGACCCACAAAACAAGTTAAAACCACACACCCATGATCACAGACACCAAACACACACACACACACACACACACACACACAGATAGAGATAGAGAGATTACTTCAGAGTAAAGTAAAAAATCTCTCATATAATTCACAACATATCATTCTCTTGAAACGTTGGTCAGAAATTTTTAATGTGTACAAATGGTGCGTGTAAATCTTGCTTTATGAGGTAAACATTCTTCATTTCTTCATAGTGCATAACTAGTCTTTCACTAGCTAAAGTGAGCCGTTCGCTCCCTTACCCTTCTTTTTTTACAACGTGGTTGAGAATGAAAATAAAGCCTCAATGAATCTCTCTATATTTTTAACACAGACATTTGCATTTTAAAGGGCATCGTGATGAGTTAACTTAAGAGTTCCTATGTACAGTTACATTATTGCCTCTAATAATTATCAGTGATAAACTGCCTGAACATTAAAAAGAAATACAAATCCATTCACATTTTTATGGCTGGAAAAATTATAGCGTGACATTTGAGAGTCATTGAGCTGCAGCTTACAGGCTTATTTTGGAAAGTCAAAGACATCTCAAATGCTTTGGCAGTTTGTAATTTGGCCGCGGTTTGGGATGGTTACAGTAAGATGGCCCTAACCAAGTCCTTTTTATTTAACACAAACTCTTAAATGATCAATGTTGGGAGTAATACCTTGTTAAAGGCCTGTAAGTTGACATGAACCATAAATATATGTATTTATACTCTCTTAAGAGTTGAAAGACAAAAACGTATCATTTGCAACATGGCCCATTTCATTCACAAATGTCGGTGTCCAGCTAGGAATCTAAAAACTTTAAGACTCATAAACAGGAGAAATAAATATTTTATTATCATTATTACTAAGACCACCACTATTTTTACCACCACCACTTCTACTACTGCTTTTATCACAACAACAACTGCTACTATTACTACTACGAACACTAATAATAATAAATAGAGTTAAGCAGCTGTAAAATATACTTCTCAAAATACATTCCTGTAGATACACACACTGGAAGTGCTGCACCATACTGCACTCTGCAGAACGCATGTGTTTGTGTTTTGTGAATATTTCACCGCCATCTGGCGGCACAATGAAGTACTGCAGCATGCTGCCCTTCCCCCAAACCTCCAGAGCAGTTCTGTTCCTAAAGGCACCCCAGCAGTACGCATTTTGTAAGTCTTCCTAGTCAAGCACAGCTGAATTGACTCATCATCTTGCTGGTAGAGATTCAAACATGGGACAGGGTGTGCCTAAGAAAGGAGACGTTCAAACCATGTAACTTTGGAAGGTGTCCCATTGATCTACAGCCACAACATTGCCATTTAAGCTTCAAGGCGTTTGACAATCTTTTGGCATTATTTTACTCAACGGTAATAATTAAATCTTATTAGTTTGCACACAAAAATGTTCAGCCTTTAACGTTTCAGCATTTCATGTTCCTGCATGCCAGAATTGTTCTTGCATTATTTTTTTGTACACGTTTTAAGGGTTTGTGGTGACTTATTAGCATTTCAATCAATTTTTTCATGTGCTAATAAAGCTAATATGTGACCCTGGACCACAAAACCTTAAACCTTAAGTAGCACGGGTATATCTGTAGCAATAGCCCAAAATACATTGTATGGGTCGAAATAACATTTCTTTTATGCTAAAAATCATTTGGATATTAAGTAAAAATGTTCCTAAAAGATATTTTGTAAATTTCCTACAGTAAATATATCAAAACTTTATTTTTGATTAGTAATATGCATTGCATATTCATTTGTACAACTTTAAAGGCGATTTTCTCGATTTTGATTTTTTTGCATCCTCAGATTCCAGATTGTCAGCCAAATATTGTCCTATCCAAACAAACCATACATCAATGGAAAGTTTATTTCAAATTTCAGATTATAAATCTCAATTTAAAAAAAAAAGACCCTCATGACTGGTTTTGTAGTCCAGGATCACGTATATTGTGAGACTTTAGATGGAGTAATTGATGTGTTCAAGTTTTATAAAGCCACAATTGCACAGAATGAAGGAAGCAATACTTTTGTGTACTATGAGGTGTAGTTTTGTTAAAATATACTTAATTATTTCTTTAAACAATAGAATAAATGAATGCAAAGATTATATGAAATATATAGAAGTTTTGTACCATTTCTCATCCTTACCAATGAGCATTTACTAAGATTTATTGGAAATTTAATACATAAGCTGTATTTTGGCCTATAAATTCAGTTCACAAAACATTTCTGTTTCTTTACTCTCAGTGAGAATGTGTTCATATTTAATAAAGTAAAATTTCACAATTCTGAATCTTCAGGCCACTGATTTCATCCTGCAGTCCTCTGGTGAGACTATAGGTGGCAGCACAACACCTGAGACATCAAGCAGTCCTTTACTCATGACTGAGAAGCCTCGGCTGAAACAGGGCCCTATGTATGAATATGTTTCTTTCCCTGCTACACAGTATGCAAAAGCGTATATCAAATGAGCGTGATCATTCTGAATACCCAGTACTGATGAACACTGCATTTGCTGAGATCCTAAAATGTGCAACCAGTATGGAAATTCAGTTACTTATTTTGGATTCCTATTTTCACTCTTTATAGAGTTTTTAGTTCCTGTTTCATGCCAAACCCTGCAAATTTATTTGCTGACAAGTTTTTGAGGCCCAAATGGTGCAAAAAATGAATCTCTCTCTCTCTCTCTCTCTCTGTAATCTGTGTGTCTTTTCTGAGGGGGCATCACTCATCTTGTAAGCACTCTGGAGCCATTTCAAATTAATTAACAAAATTACCTTAAATTAAAAAAGGGCGCCACAGATCTGACAATTCAGGCATTCATCAAGTCAATGGGCAGCACTCGGCCTTACAGGCTTGCGGTGAGGATAACAATGAGGAGCAGGAAAACGCTGCCATGAACAGGTGCTTTCTACTCTGCATCTATGAATCTATCTACGCCGTTAAAATACAGTGGCAATAAATGAACATGTAATCCTGAGCCCCATCACAAATGCCGCCTTGTGACAGAATGCATAATAAATTTTACCTAAGAGGAAATATTCTTACTTCCACACGCACACACACTCTCCCTCCCACAGAAAAACCTCAGGTCTCAGACATGTCAATCTGTATCCACCAATCCAGTCGGGAATACAGCAAAAGAGCCAACAAAACAGCAAATCAATGAAACAAGGAAGGAAAATAACAGATAGATGGAGAAGATAAAAAAGGGATTAGATGTAGGAAGACATGATGAAGAAAAAGGGAGGAAGAGTGCAAATGAGGTAAGAGAGAGATGCGATGAAGTGGGAGATAGAGAGATGATGATGAGAGACTGTGTGTGTGTGTGTGTGTGTGTGTGTGTGTAGGGGGCTGAAAGACTGAGAGACTGTAGAGGAGATTTATGCTAGTTGTATAATTTCTTTCCCCCCATCTCCAACTCCACCTCAGGCACCAGCCCACCCTCCCTGGATCTCCTGCATCACACACACACACACACACACACACACACACACACACACACACACACACACACTCTCTTCTCTTCTACCCGCCCGCATCGGAGCCCGTGATTAAGATTCTGGTGGGATACGACTGCAGCACTTTGCAAATGGAAGACTAGACATAATTTCCCTAAAATGCTGTTTTTTATCACCGATTTCCCCTCCACCAGCCTCCCACCGCACGATTGATAGCTGATGGCACCTCTGACAACTTAACATTTTTATGACCAGATTTATGGGCTATCTGCTCCTGCCTTTTTATAGCTAAAACTCTGTAAAAATGCTTATTTCTGTGATAAGGAAAGGGAGGGCGAGTGTGTCTGTATATATATATATATATATATGCAGCTGAGAGAAAGCAGCAGGCTAACCCATATATGTGTCGGTGGCACCGCATTGCAGGCTGAGGTGTGTGAATCGTCGTCCTCTTGGTTCCCCGAGGCTCTGAGCTCCACTGAACCTGAACTAGAACATTCTGTGAGGTGGCCGCCAGGCTGCAGATCTCTGACAATGGTGGGGTGTGTTCAGAGCAAAGGAATGCCTTCATAGGGAGGGTCTTTCGCTCTGCATGAATTACATGGCGTATTCTGCGAAATATCACTGAAATGAATTGGCCGCCTGGTCGAACTGACTTTGATTTTGCGGAAATAAATCACTTTTACATTTATTGGACCTCTCAGGGAGATTTGCAGTTCAATCAACATAGTTTTATAGTGATATTTAGGGGGCTCAAACTTGTACCAAAATACTGCCTTCTGAATATGTAATGCTGGCTCGAGTATCTTCCTCGATCCTTCATCAGACAACCTCTTCAATCTTAGATGATTTCATCCCTAACAGCATTGTTTTGATTAATACTATTAATATAGGGTTCATAGGTTCTCGAAACCTAACCGTGAATTTGTGCTTTATCGGCCTATTATGCTTTGAAAGCTGTAATTTTTTCAGTTATTGTAAGCCATAACGACTGGTGTTTGTTTTTAATTGTGTATTTAAGTATTCTTCGCCAGTAGAACATCATCAAAAACCACACATTACCCAAATGTGGCATTCATTTGGCCACTCTTTAAATTGTGACAATGAATTTGATGAAATGTCCGATTTAACCGTAAACACGACAGACATTAAGTGCAGAGTTTATGTGGCTAAATTTTTATGTGCTCAGTGTTTATGTCTCCATGGCAAACTGCTCTTTTTATGTGTCAGTGGAACCAACATTTCTTCCTGAATTGGTGAGGTATTGTTTATGTGTTGGCAGTGCCTTATGGAACGCCGCTGGAGAATTTCCTTTTCGGCTACAAATCATGCACGTACACAAGTTGGTGTTTTTTTCTTCTTCTTCGTTTCCAGATCTTTATGAATGCAGATGTTCACATATATTTGCGTGTATTATTTCACTATGCTTAACGGCAATGCAGAAGCAGTATTAAATTCTTCTTTTATTTCTCACATTCCGTTTCAATTCATTCACTCACAAACATTTTTCTTTCTATACATACTTTCCTACTCCTTTTAGATTTATGCATTTTACAAAATGCTTTCATCCAAAATGACTCACATTGCATTCCCTGGAAATCAAACCCATAACCTTGGCATTTCCACTGCTTGAGCTGCAGGAACACTGCAAGAATTTTAACGTTATGCTTTATCCCCCGCTTTTGTTTCTCTTCTCAGTTCACTTTTTCTTTGCTGCTTCTTTCTCCACTCTCGTCCATTTTTTCTTCTTAACAGTGACTGTTTGAGTGGACCTCAGTGTAGAATGATGTTTCCTTACCTCATCATAACCACAAATCATAACCTGAGGATTTACAGAGGAATGAGGTCCAGTCACACTCATTTTCCACACGACTCCTCAACATAGACATCCAGTGCCCTCTGACGCTATTAGAGCAGACCTGAGGGTAGGAACTCCCACAAAATCAAAACTACTTTTTATTATTTATGTTTATTTATTGCCTTTTAATCCCTATCTGTATCTATCTACATAAATAGACAAGACATTTAAATTAATGTAAATTTAGAATACACTGCAAGTCAAATGTTTGAACAGTATCATTTTTAATGTTCTTTAAAATGTCTCTTCTGCTCAACAAGCCTGCATTTATTTGATTCAAAGTACAGCAAAAACAGTAAAATTTTGAAATATTTTTACTATTTAAAATAACTGATTTCTATTTGAATATATTTTAAAATGTAATTTATTCCAGTAATTTCTAAGCTGAATTTTTAGCATCAATAATTCAGTCACATGATCTTTCAGAAATCATTCTAATATTCTAATTTGCTGCTCAAAAACATTTATTATTGTTATATTGAATATAACTGAGTAGATTTTTTCAGGTTTCTTTGATCAATAGAAAGTTCAGAAGAACAGCATTTATCAGAAAAAATTTCACATTATAAATGTCTTCATCGTCACTTTTAATCGATTTAAAGCAGCCTTGCTAAATAAAAGTATTCATTTCTATAATTTCTTTCCAAAAAAAAAAAATACAAAATAAATAAAAAACAATAAAATAAATACTGATTTCAAGCTTTTCAATGGTATAGTGTATAATGTTACACAAGCTTTTTAATTAAGATAAATGCTGACATTTGAATCTTTCTATTCATCAAAAAATCCAGAAAAAAATGTACTGTTAATAATAATAAAAATATGTTTTCTAGAATGTTTCTAGAACAGCAAATCAGTTTATTAGAATGATTTCTGAAGGATCTGTGACACTGAACACTCTTAAAAATAAAGGGGCTTCATAGCTTGTGTAACATTATACACTATATCATTGAAAAGCTTGGAATCAGTATTTATTTTATTGTTTTTTTATTTATTTAGCATTTATTTGGGAAAGAAATTATAGAAATGAATACTTTTATTTAGCAAGGCTGCTTTAAATCGATTAAAAGTGATAAAGACATTTATAATGTTAGAATTTTTTTCTGTTTCAGATAAATGTTGTTCTTCTGAACTTTCTATTGATCAAAGAAACCTGAAAAATATACTTAGTTGTTATATTCAATATAATAATAATAATAATAATAATAATAATAAATGTTTTTGAGCAGCAAATTAGAATATTAGAATGCCACAGAAGAACCTTTTTTGTCTAAATAGTTTTATAAAGAACCTTCTAAAGACATTTCTGTTTCACAAAAGAACGTTCTTCAGATTATAAAAAGGAAAGAAAGAGGTGGTCCTTTAAAGAACCTTTGACTGAATGGTTCTTTGTGGAACCAAAAATGGTTCTTCTTCTATGGCATCACTGTGAAGTGGAGACTGGAGTAATGATGCTAAAAAAATTAGCTTTGATCACAGGAATAAATGACATTATATTGGATCAAATAAATGCAGGCTTGGTGAGCAGAAGAGACTTCTTTAAAAAACATTAAAAATCTTACTGTTCAAAAACTTTTGACGTGTAGTGTAAGTATACATGGATATTAAATAAATAAATAAAGTTTGGACCAAGAAGTTTACTTTCCCAGTGGCTGTATTATTAGGCCAAAATAGGTATAGTTCATTCAGCTTTAGCTTGATGCTAATGCTTCCAGTGTTATTTTAGTAAATGCTTTCAAAACCCTGCAGGGTTGTTCTTTTTTATTAACATTGAGTAATTGTAGAATCAACACCTTTCTGTTTTCATCCCTCTCCGCCTATAGGCTGAAACTCCCTGAAATTTTCCATCACTCTGTTTTCCGCTCTGGGTGTCTGAGGTGGTGGGAATTTTACGAGAAGGAATCTGAAAACGGAAAATGTGTGCTTCTAAAGTGCTCAAAGCCAACGGTCTTCCTAATGCAGTAAATTGGAGTGTTAATGTCTTCCAGAGCAAAACGCTCAACACCAACATGCTACACATGATGGTCACCGCTTCGTTGCTGACCTGAGCTGTGTTTCCCAAAAGCATCGTAAGCCTAAGTAGATCGTAGAACCATTCCGACCAATGGTCTCTACGATCAACTTAGCTCACGGTGCTTTTGAAAAAGTGCATGTAGTTCAGATATTATATATTTTCGTGTCCTTGGCGTGCTTTTAAAAGTTATTTTTAGAGCATCAGTGTAAACATGATAACACTATGCAGGTGTGAATGTGTGTGAAATAAGCTTGTTTGTCTTAATTTAGCCTTACAAATCATTGCATAAGCAGCTCTGTGTGTGTTCATTCCACACATCTAGTCTCTGTAATCGGGCCCTGCTGATTACCTGGCTCCCATTAGGAACCCTGCTGACCACTGTCTGGTGTAAACTGAATTCTGGAGTTCGCCCAAGGCTTTCACAAATGTTTTTAGGCCTCCGTGCTCGCTCTTAGATCTAATTGCTCTCATTTTCCTTGATAACTGGACAAGTTCTTGCTGGTCTTTCTAATACCGTGACAAACAGGAGTTCTGTTTGTACTCAGAATGATTGCTGCTTGTACAGCAGCCATTATTAATGGTAAGGCATTGTTCTGCTAGCAGCGTACTTTCCCTGACTGAAATGCTTCTAAAGTTTTTCTCTTCCATGCACAATATATCAGGTACAGCGCTGGTTGTAAGCTGATACTGTAGATTTATTTTCATCAGTATCTGTTGAAATAGGATATTAGTTATACTATTCAACTCTTAACTCTTAATGAAACAATATCATTATTTTTTATTACACAAAATAGTACATACGTTTATGTTGGCTATTTGTTGGGTAATGAACATGATATTAAAATAATTAATAAAAATTGTGATTAAATCTTATAGGAGTCATAAAAATGGGTTTTACTGATGAACGTGAATCTATTAAGAAACAAGTTAAAGGAGAGAACAGAAATTAAGCCAAATGTAATGAAATAAAAACAGAAGAAAAAGACAACAAATGAGGGAGAAACACAATGAAATCATTAAAGCAAACAGAACACTATGTATTTTTTTAACGAGCTTGTGTGAATCGTTTCCATCCAACCAAACAGATATTTTCTTATTGTCAAAGTTCGTTCTTTCACATGCAATTATTTTTCTGGACAGCTCTTCAGATTGAATGAAAATGCTGTTGTTCCTCCATACTACTTCAATGAGACTTTTCGGTCAAGTTGGTGAATACAGAATAAATTTTATTTCATTTTAACCAGAAAAAACTGAAAGTGTTTTTTTATATTAATATTTATTATTATTATTATTATTATTACTAATATATATATATATATATATATATATATATATATATATATATATATATATATATACATATACATATATATATATATTAGGGGTGGGCATAGATTAATTTTTTTAATCTAGATTAATCTAGATTAAATTTTGGAATTAATCTATATTAATCTAGATTAAAATGGCTAATTTGAATTCTGCTGAAGGCATTCAGAATATGTGTGCTACCCAAATAATGACTTAAAGTCTTTGAGAATGGATCATAATGACAGGTTGCCGTGAAGTTTCTGTGTCATACAGTATGATATGATGCTAGTTTTCTCAAATGAAACGGTAAAAGTGACACTCACAGCAGTTTGGGAGATTGAGTTTATCTGTTCATGTGAGATGAAAATGCCAAAAATTACCAGGAGCGTCACGTGTGTTTCAGTATGCGTGTAGTAAAAGCTCGTCTCCGCAATGCATACATACAGCTAGGCAAACGGAACATATCGGATTCATATTAAAACGGTCTTTTTGCATTTCAGTTTTCACATACACTAGTCCATATCGCGATTTGAATTAAGTGACTGACCAACATTTGATTTATGAATCCAAAAAACGACGAATTTACGTGGCATTTCGCTATAGTAGATTCGGTTTTTATGAATGGAGGACGACGCGATCCCGTCTGTGTTTTGGCGGAGGAGACTTAAACGCGCGACCATATTAAACTATCAAGGTGAAAGTCATCATAGCTTGCGTAGTTTAGACCCAGCTCCCAACCCAAATTTGAGAATAGATTAACGGCGATATTTTTTTTTATCGCGCGATAAGAGTTTCACGTTAACGCAGCACGTTAACGCCGATAACGGCCCACCACTAATATATATATATATTATACATTTTTAATTTTTTATGTTTTTTAAAGAAGTTTCTTCTCACCAAACTTGCATTTATTTGATCCAAAGTACAGCATAAGCACTAACATTTTGAAATGTTTTTACTATTTGAAAGAACTGTTTTCTATTTGAATATATTTTAAAAAAAAATGTAATTTATTCCGGTGATTTCGAATTATTTTTTTTAGCATCATTACTTCAGTCACATGATCCTTCAGAAATCATTTTAATATTCTGATTTGCTGCATAAAAACAGAAGAACAGCATTTATCTGAAATAATAATATTTTGTAACATTATAAATGACTTTATCATCACTTTTGTCATCATTTTTTAACAGTGCCTTCTTTAAAGAATCCTAAAAAAAATTTACTCAACTGTTTTAAATATTGACAATAATGAATGTTTCTTGAACAGCAAATCAGCATATTAGAATGATTTCTGAAGGATCATGTGACACTGAAGACTGGAGTAACGATGCTGAAAATTTAGCTTTGATCACATGAATAAATTACATTTTAAAATAGAAAGCAGGTATTTTAAATAGTGAAAATATTTCAAAACATTACTAGTTTCTTGTTATTATTAAGTATGTTTATTATTGTTTATTATTGTATCAAAATGTTATATATATATATATATATATATATATATATATATATAAATCATGTACAAGTCTCCATCTGCTCAAAAAGCCCGCATTTATTTGATCGAAAATACAGCAAAATCAGTACACAGAACTTAAAGCAGTAGGTTCAAACTGCTTCCCACGTTATTTCAAACAGAGCCTATGTCTTGGATAACAAAATATTGTATACGTTTATAAACTGGCTATTTACTGGTTAACAAACATGCTATTTACAATAATAAAATCTTGATTAAATCTCATATCTTAAGTCATACCATACAAAATGTTCTCATGCGGTTATCTCTGCAATATGTTTATATCCTTTTGCACTGGCAGGGCTTAATGCACTATACCACAAATAGGCCTACAGCTGGTCAACATCAAAAACGTAAATGCATTAACACGTCTGTGTTTACACTTTTCGCTGTCTGTGACCCCCTAGTGGCAGTTGTGATGAACTTTCAATTTGTGAAGGTGGATCTGAAAAACCCGCATCTGCAGTGTGTCGGAACTCTACACAGCCCCCTCGCGACTCTCCAAGTCTCCATTGGAAATGAATGATTTCCGGTCTACAGTGGCTCGTAAGCATTAAAAACGCGGCTTTTATTCTGTATTCACCCAAATTAACCAAAAAGTCACGTTAAAGTAATATGGAGGAAAAAAGGTAGGCTAGGCCTATATGAGAGCCAAAATTGTTGTTACTAATTTCACAAGCAAATACAACGTTCACATAAAAGTCTTAAAGGTAAAGAAGCAAAATAAATAAATAAATATGAATGAATAAATACATCTTTACGTTTCATATCTTTCTTAGTATACAGAACTTCAACCATTAGGCTCAAACTGCTTCCCATTAAAGTATGTTATTTCAAACACAGCCCACATCTCGGATGAAAGGAATAATTTCATTTTCCATTTTGCCAATGTATGCATTAAAGTAAAGCCTCAAATATTGCCCCTTATAGAGGGCAACTATAAAGGGTAATTAAATAGGGAAAAAACGGTAACTTCCTTGGCAAACATATAATCATAAGTCATGTTTTCCCAATTTCTATAAATCATTTGGCATTTGTGGCATTTGTCTGAAATCCATCAGTAATGAGCAATCACTGTATTAGTGTGCTTCACTTTACCATGCCTGCATGTGTAGTTGCTTGCTTGTGTGTACAAAACCTTATTTAAGTCTGGCGGAGGTTTTCCAAAGCTTGCTCTTTAGGATGTTCCTCATTAGTATGAATATTAATGTGGGCAGAAAAAAGAGGGAAGGCAGTAGGACAGGGAGGAAAAATGTAAAAGGAATTTGGAAGAGCTTTTTAAAGGGGCCATTTCATCTGAATCGTTATTTTTTTGCGGTCCTCCCAAGGCTCGTAACTGGCGGTCTATGAAGAGAGACAAGCCGCAGAGGGGCTTCATTTAAAACCTAAAGGTCACAGCACAGAGAAAGGTCTCCAGCTCAGCCAAAAATATAAAAAGTGGAGGTGCAGAAAGAAAGAAAAAGAGAGGGAGTGTAAAAGAAAGAAGTGCATGAGTAAAATGATACAAGGGGGTAAATGGCAACTGATGAATGCGAGTGTATTAAGAAACAAGTTTAAGAAGAGAGAACACAGATCAAGCCAAATGTAATGACATAAAGAAGGAGAAACATGATGAAATCATTAAAAGCAAACAAAACACTGTGTATTTTTCTAATGAGCTTATGTGAATCGATTCCATCCAACCACATGCAAGATATTTTCTTATGCTCTTATTGTCAATGCTCGTTCTTTCACATGCAATTATTTTTCTGGACAGCTCTTCGGACAAAATCAAAACGCTGTTAGGAAAAGTGCCAACGTGCCCAGAAATCTGCACCAGAGCCATCCCTTAAAAGTGCATTGGCACGCTGCCTTTAATGCAGGTAGCTGGCAGTCACGCTTTTCCAACTTGGTTAAAACCCAGAGTCTTTGTCAGATGGGAAATTAATTTCACCGTGTTCCTTCCCGTGTATAAATCTTTTCCACTCAGCAATTATATGCCAAGAACAAAAGGCACCACTACAATCTCAAAGCAAAGTGCTTATGCTCTTCATGCCGTTGGCTCAACAGTTGCAATGTAAGTTTGGCACAAAGGTGTGCAAGCGCCGGTTGTTTGTTACAATCTAATCTCTGCCATCTCTCCAACCACCATGGCAGCCAGTCCTTTACACACCTCTGTAGTCAATCACTTGTTTATCTGTGGGTTCACTTAAATTACCCAGTGAGTGCACCACACAACAGCACAAACCCAGAAGAGCAGTGCGAGCCAGACGACAGACCTTGATCTAAAGCCCTGCACTCTGCACTGATAACACACCGGCTTTCCCTTTAATGTCCCCAGCACAGAAAGATGCACCAGGCCCCCTAGTAAAAGGAATGCCCCTGCTCGCTTGTAAAAGTAGGATCCCTGGAAGACAGAAAAAGAGAGAGAGCGAGTGGGGGATGGGCAGGAATGGCAACGAAGGGAAGGAGGAAAATCACACATCCAGGAATTAACTCCCTCTATCCATTGCCTGGATCAATCCCCTCTGCAATTCCCAATCCGCCCCCATCTCTCTTAAACTCATACCCAATTCCAATCATGGCCACAGTAAAGCTCTCTTGTAAAATACCACAATGCGACCTCAGACTTCAGTAAATTAGATGCCGCTTGGACCCCTTTGCTTTGAAATACAGCACAGGTCTGCCTGGAGCAGCATTAAAACGGAGGTCAGCCCAGCCACTGCACACGAGAGATATTCCCCCTGCCATAACGGTGTGTTTGCGCGGAGGTATGTTTGCAAACCTCATTTAAAGGAGCCGAATGAGAGGCTAAAGCCTGCCAGTTTGGCATAGGCTTTCGTGCATGTTTGTCAGCGGCTCCGCGCGTGCGAGTCCCTGGTGAGGGTGTACCCAGTATGCGTCAACGCGCTGCTTGGGCCAGGCATGGCCACTGATCAGATGGATGATCAAACTCTAATCATTCCCTCACGGCCCATCCCGGGTAAAGCTGTCATTAATTTTGCGGAATTACATCAAATTGGAGACATTCTTTATGCGGCCCACGGCCTACAGACAGTTATACGATGGGGACTGCTGTGCTAAGCAGATGGGGCAGCTTGGCCGTGCATACTAAATACCGCTGCCCCCCTTCATGTTTCTCCCTTTCTCTTTGGCACACCAGCTCCCTCTTTCAGTCCCTTTATCTCTGTCACTTACGTACTTCTCTCACTCTTTGTCTTCTACCCTTCTGGGGTCTTTGATAACTTTAAGATTTTACTTTACGTCTTCTCCCTGCCCTTCTACGATTCACTTTAGCTAGCATTTTCTTTGTTTCTCTCTCTTGCCATCAGGAAGGACTATATGTTCAGGGTGTGGTGGGTGTTCGTTATTGACGTAAACACTCCCTCTCCCGTTTATTGCTGAAGATGCCACCATGAAATAATGAAAATGCCCCGCCCCAGAAAACCAACTATTAGCTAAAATTTGTTGCTACTAAATGCATGGTACTGCATGCCAACCGCAGTCACTGCACTCATTCAAGATGTGGTTATCTGTTGCACAAGCAAGAATATGTAAGGTCTCTTGCTGTGAAACATCTATATTTGGTCATCAACTTTATTTTGTCATGCATGGATATGTTTCAGTCAGTGCTGGGCAATGATTAATTGTGATTAGTCGCATCTAAAATAATTTTTTTTTGTGTACATAATATATGTGTGTGTACTGTATATATATAAATATAAATACACACACATGCATGTATATATTTAAGAAAAATATGTTGTTTACATATTAAATATATTTATGTATAATATAAATTATATATAAATATATACACATGTAAATACATTAAAAAAATTTTTTTTAAATATATACTGTATGTATGTTTCTTTATATATACATGATAAATATGCACAGTACACAAATATATTATATAAACAAAAACTTTATTTAGGATGCGATTAATTGCTATAAATTGTTGCCCAGCACTCAGTGAATAAAGTTTTTTTTATTATTAGTAGGAGAGCACCATTAGATATCAGATGATCTTAAATTGTTGTTGGATCTTAAACTAATTTTTGTGAAAATGTACTACTGTTCAAAATTTTAAGGTGAGTAAGACTGAAAAATTTTTTTTAAGTAGGCTCAACATATCTATAGTTATTAAACAAAAATACAGTAAAACACTAATATTGTAAACTATTCATACTATTAAATTTTTTTTTGTCTATTTTAATATATTTTAAACAGCTTTTTATTCCTGTGATGAAAAACTGAATTTTCAGCATCATTACTCTTAGGCTTAGTGTCACATGATCCTTCAGAAATCATTCTAATATGTTGATTTGCTGCCCGATAAACTTATATACTTATATAACAATATTGAAAATAGTTGTGCTGCTTAATATTTTGTGAAAACTGTCACACATTTTTCTATTAAATATTTGATGAATAGAAGGTTCAAAACAACAGCATTTATTTGAAATACAACTTTTGTTACAGTGTAAATGTCTGTACTGTCACTTTTGATCAATGGAATGCATCCTTGCTAAATAAAAGTATAAATAATTATGCATGATTGTATTAAATATGTAAATGTATTAAACTTTTGAATAGTAGTGTATTTAACAAATAATATATTAGAATCTTTTTAAGAAAAGTTGAAATTAAGAAGCTAAAATGAATTTATTCATGAAGTAAAATTAAAAACATGCAAATATATGACATTCTACACCAATAATGGTTATTATAATAGATTTACAATGTAAGCATCATAAAGTTATGATAAATTCTGTTCAGTGCTCTGACAGTAAGATTTAAAAAAAAATTAAAGCAGCCTTACCATAACTATATTTAGTGAACAAAAATACAGTAAAACACTAACTACTCATGCAATATAAAAAAACTGTTTTCTAATCTAATATGCTGATTTGCTGCTGGAGAAACATTAATTAACAATGTTGAAAACAGTTAATATATTACACTATTAAAAAAAAGTTAAAATTAAGAAGCTAAAATTAATTAATTAAGCAAAATTAAAAACATGCAAATATATGACTTTCTACATCAATAATGATTTTTATAATAGATCTGTGATGCAAAGCTGAATTTTCAGCATCATTAGTTTTCAGGCAGTTTTCAGTGTCACATGATGCTTCAGAAATCATTAAAATGTGGTAATTTGCTGCTCAAGAAACATTATTAGCAGTATTGAAAACAGTTGCGCTGCTTAATATTTTTGTGTATTCTTTGATAAATAGAAGCTTCAAAACAACAGCATTTAATTGAAATAGAAATCTTTTGTAACAGTATAAATGTCTGTACTGTCACTTTTGATCAATTTAATGCATCCTTGCTAAATAAAAGTATATGTAAACTTTTATGTAAACTTTTTATGTAAACTTTTGAATGGTAGTGCATTAAACAAATAATATCTAACAATATTTTAAAGAAAAGTTAAAATTAAGAAGCTAAAATTAATTAATTAAGCAAAATTAAAAACATTATAATTGGACCTGTGATGGAAAGCTTAATTTTCAGGGTCATTACTCCAGGTTTCAATGTCACATGATCCTTCAGAAATCATTTTAATATGCCAATTTGCTGCTCAAGAAACATTATTATTAACAATATTGAAAATAGTTGTGCTGCTTAATATTTTGTGGAAATTGTCACACATTTCACTTTTAATTCTTTGATGAATAGAAGGTTCAAAACAACAGCATTTATTTGAAATAGAAATCTTTGGTAACAGTATAAATGTCTGTACTCTCACTTTTGATCAATTTAATGCATCCTTGCTAAATGAAAGCTTTAATAATTATGCAAGTTCATGCCAACTTTTAAATGGTAGTGTATTTATCAATTATTAATTAATTAATTAATTAATTAAGCAAAATTAAAAACATGCAAACATATAACATTCTACATCAATAATGATTATTATAATGGATCTGTGATGAAAAGCTGAATTTTCAGCATCATTATTCCAGTCTTTAGTGTCACATGACCCTTCATTCTGCCAATCATTCTAATATGCTAATGTGCTGCTCAAGAAACATTATTATTAACCATATTGAGAACAGTTGTGCTGCTTAATATTTTGTGGAAACTGTGACGCATTTTCAAATTATTAGATGAATAGAAGTTTCAAAACAACAACATTTATTTGAACCAGAAATCTTAATTATTACTAATTACTAACAGTATAAATGTCTGTACTGTCACTTTTAATCGATTTAATGCATCCTTGCTAAATAAAAGTATTAATAATTATGCATGTTTGTATTAAACATGCAAATGTATAAAACTTTTGAATGGTAGTGTATTTAACAAATAATATATAAAATTATTTTTAGTTGAAATTAAACAGCTAAATTAATATTTTCTTTCTCACTTTGAAATGTATTAAGTAAAATTAAAAACATGCAAATATATGACTTTACATCAATAATGATTATTATAATGGACCTGTGATTCAAAGCTGAATTTTCTGCATCATTAGTGTCACATAATCCTTCAAAAATCATTCTAATTTGCTGCTCAAGAAACATTATTATTAACAATATTGAAAACAGTTGTGCTGCTTAATATTTTTGTGGAAACTGACACATTTTTTAAATTCTTTGACAAAAAGAAGCTTCAAAACAACAGCATTTATTTGAAATAAAAATCTTTTGTAACAGTATAAATGTCTAAATAGTCACTTTTGACAAATTTAATGCATCCTTGCTAAATAGAAGTATTAATAATTATGCAAGTTTATGTAAACTTTTGAATGGTAGTGCAATAAACACAAATCTATAAACAAATTACAAATCTAACACTATTTTTCAGAAGAGTTAAAATTAAGAAGCTAAAATTAATTAATTGAGCAAAATTATAAACATTATAATTGGACCTGTGATGCAAAGCTTAATTTTCAGGATCATTACTCCAGTTTTCAGTGTCACATGATCCTTCAGAAATCATTCTAATATGCTGATTTGCTGCTCAAGAAACATTATTATTAACAATATTGAAAACAGTTGTGCTGCTTAATATTTTTGTGGAAACTGACACATTTTTTAAATTCTTTGACAAATAGAAGCTTCAAAACAACAGCATTTATTTGAAATAAAAATCTTTTGTAACAGTATAAATGACTAGTCTCTTTTGATCAATTGAATGCATCCTAAAAAGCATGATAATTACGCAAGTTTATGCAAACTTTTAAATTGTAGTACATTTAACAAATAATATATTACAATATTTTTAAGAAAAGTTAAAGCTAAAATTAATTAAGTAATATTACAATCATGCATATATAACTTTCTACATCAATAATGATTATTATAATGGATTTACAATGTAAGCTTGCCAGCTGATAGTAACTAGCAAAACATGGTAGATCCACATTAATAAAGATTACAGTACAAAGGTCTGATTTGTAGAAAACAATCCGAATTACCAAGAAAACTCAATAGTCGTCATTCTATTCTTTTTGCAGTATCTATAAAACAAGCGAGAGGAATCCCTGACCAGGTTTGTAATGAGATGATAAAATGACTGACCAACAAGTCTAGCCTGCACCAGATCTTCTCATTGATCTCCTCAAAAACACTTGACATGGAGCGCCTGGGAGGAGGAGCGAGGTTAGGAGTGTCATGGGCCTGAGGGAGACTCGTCATCAGGCAAGGTCGGTAACACACTGTCTGTGTGCCATCAATCACACGCCTCTGCCCTTCCCCCCTTCCTGCCTGCCTGCCTCTCACGCAGCCTTCGACGCATTTCAGCCAAGCTCACTCTGTTAAAACAATCTCAGCACCTTTATTGGGCTGCCTCATTTACTGCCTGCATGCAATTACAGGCTCAGGGTGGCCATCTTGTTTGCAGTGGCCGCGGCTGTCTTTCTTGCAGTGCAAACTGGTTCAAATGACTTAAAACACGCACAAAATAAGATGATGTTTTATCAGTGGTTAAATATTTTAAACATTCTGAAGCTGATTTAATAGACTCCAAAAAGTGCAGGCAGCGCAATGTACAGAGTTAAAAATAGTGAAAGGTTCACTTAAGCCTCAAATCCCGAACATCAAAGGCATGCGAGTGTTAAATCGCCACTTCATTTAGAATGTATATATCACTTTGACTTCTGACCTCCTAATAGCACTATGAGACCTGAGTGTTGTATGTGCCAAATTCCTCAAGAAAGTTCTTCTCCAATATAATCATTCATCCATTTAAGCACGCCACAAATATGAGAGATAACATGCCTGGCTGATCCAAGCTATTACTCCAGCTTTATGGAAAAATAAAGTGGAATTTTACTTCTAAATTGTAAAGAAGACACAGACACACATCTGAAAGATAGTGATGTGTGACAATTTATGGGCATTCACTTTGAAATATTATAGCGTAAATAAAGAAACATATTAATTAGCAGGATTAAGCACAATCATATTAGCATTCTAATAAAAAGAAATGGTTATATATTTAAATATAACCTCTTAGTGGGACAATACACATCTACACCACAACTAGTGCGTTTCCTAAAAGTATACTGCCATCTGGTGTTCAAAACGAGAACATCAGACAATGTTTTGAAAAGAAGCGTTTCATCAAGACTTCTAAATATCTCCTTCCATTAACTATTTATTGAATATACTATAAATAATTCCATTTTGTTTTTATTACACGAATTGTACTGCCAGTTTAAGTGTATCTAAGTGTGAGAGACAAATATTTGTAGGAATTACTGAAATACGATAGGCATTTGGCATCTGCTTTTCAGCTTCACAGGCAAGCATTCTAGTTTCAAGTTTCTGTGAGTCAGCAAGAAACGTAGAGTACTGTTTACTCAAGCTGAATGTGTTCCTACTGAGACAGCAGGAATCAAAGCAGAATAACACTGAAAAGATGCATTAGGTCATTACAGACATCAGTCAAGCATGAGGAGAGACTATATAAACGATATAAGTCTGACTCAGGTGCTGTATACCATGTATGCGAATATTATTACATTATATAAAATTTATTTTGCAAAACTGAAACATTCGAATCGTGCTTTTAAATGAATCGTTCGAAACGAAGTGAATCGCATCGAGCGGTTCTCGAGTCAACTGAACCGAGAGCTGTCTCTTTCTGACACGTCCAGTTTGTAACAAACCAAGAACCCCACGAGTGAGATGATAGTTTGACATCTTACGTTTAAGACTACTTCAAGTTTAAGGAGCTAATTGGTAATAAAATCAACAGAAATACAAATATAACATACTGCAGATGTTGACTCCATGCATTGCATTTGTTTTAACACAGATACGCTGCCAGTCGAAAGTTTTTGAATAGTAAGATTTATATGTTTTTTTTTAAAGAAGTCTCTTCTGCTCGCCAAGCCTGCATTTATTTGATCCAAAATACAGCAAAAGCTGTAATATTGTGAAATATTTTTACTATTTAAAACAACTGCTTTCTATTTGAATATTTTAATTTATAATTTATTCCTGTGATCAAAGTAAAATTTTCAGCATCATTACTCTAGTCTTTAGTGTGGTTTGATCCTTCAGAAATCATTCTAATATGCTGATTTGCTGTTCAAGAAACATTTTTTTTTTCATTATTAATAATTATCAAAATTTAAAACAGTTTTTTTTTCAGTATTCTTTGATGAATAGAAAGATCCAATGATCAGAATTTATGAAATAAAAAGATTTTGTAACATTATACACTATACTATTCAAAAGCTTTGAGTCAGTATTATTTTTTTATTATTATTTAGCAAGGATGCTTTAAATTGGTCAAAAGTGATGATAAAGCCATTTATAATGTTAGAAAATATTTCTATTTCAGATAAATGCTGTTCTTCTGAACTTTCTGTTTATCAAAGAAACCTGAAAAAAAGTCTACTCAGCTGTTTTCAACATAACAATAATAAATGTTTTGTTCAGCAGCAAATCAGAATATTAGAATGATTTCTGAAGGATCGTGTGACTAGAGTAATGATGCTAAAAATTCAGCTTTAAAATCACAGGAATAAATTACATTTTAAAATATATTCAAATAGAAAAGTTATTTTAAATAGTAGAAAAAACAGTGAGCAGAAGAGGCTTCTTTAAATACAATAAAAATCTTAAAAACTTTTGACTGGTACAAAACAGACTTGCATTTTTACTCCTATGAATAGCATTTTAGTCGAGATGTAATCGAATGAATCACTGCATTGTTGTATTGGACTGTTCGAAAGAACCGATTCGCTGAAATGAGTCAGGCTTTCCATCACCAGTTCATTTCGCAATCGCGTTGCTATTCTCCATGCGTTCTTGACGTACATCAATCGCATTGGCCAGCAATTGACTGACACACATATTTAACCAATAGAAACCTCATCGATGAATCCGATGAGAAATATAACCCAATCAAAGCCCCAGTAGGTGTACCGTTACCATAACGTCTGACTTCTCACGTCGACCTTCAAAGCATCGTCATTACAGATGGGGATTTTAGTTTTTTAGAGCATCTGAGCCATGATGCACAACCAGTTATGGGACTTCATTTCCCACAATGCAGCGAGATCCTCCAAAGCACCCATGCTTGTGTTTTTGTTATTGTTGTGAGAGGTTCGTGGCACAGCTCATCTCGGCGAGTGTGTCAGTGTAAATTGCACTTGTCATCAGTCTCATACATGTTTTCTCCTATATGACCGAACATCGTTTTCCAAGAGGACATTGTTCTGATTATCTAAGCTAATCGGGTGAGTTTTGTTGTACGTCGGATGCGTTTTTTTTCCACAAAGGAAAAAGACAGAGAGAGAGAGAAAAAACTGCAGCATGTTCAGTAGCACGCAGCTACTGTAAAGACAAAGCATGCCATGTTTATAACATCCAATCTCATTTGAGGAAGTCCCAGAGAATGCGTTCTGGTTATAACAGTGTTATAATGTTGCCATGTTCTTTTGTAAAAATTGTTGTAACAAAGTGTTAGATCTGCTTATGCATTGTTTTTCTTGTTTGTTGCCACGCAGTACCGAGTAACTTGAGATTGTTTCTAACTTTGGGCCTTGCTTGGAATAGCCATCCACGATTGTTTGCAATGCAAAAATAGTTTTATTTGGCAAGTCAGCAAAACTAACAAACAAGACAAACTATTGTAATAATTATTTAACAATTTTAATCATTATTTTTTTTTTATTATACCAGTAATCAGGTGTCACATGTAATATGTAAGTACATTAAATTAGAGCACTTGTTTTTGATTTTTATTTCAGTTTAGTTGTTTTAACTCATTTTGTAAAAAAACAACAATCATATCACAAGGAATCAAATTGTCCTTGATCTTTTGAGATGAAAGAAAAAAGCTTGATACTGATCAGTTAAGCTGTAAGTTTCTGACATCAGATCAATGACATCAGAAGACGTCCTTGGCCTGTTCATGGACAGTCTAAATATGGAGTGTGTAGTTTATTATGAAGTGCTAATGATGGATCCACCTGTCATTGCTTGTAATCCATACAGTTCACAATGTCAGTCACAACATTTGTGGCACCCGACAGCCTGTCACAAATGCTCTCTAAGAGCTGATGTGTGTCCGGCTAAGAAAGTCAGCACTCAACATCAGTCATCCGCAGGAACTCGGCATCTAGTGTAACATAAACAGTTCCTCTTCAGTTGCGCAACACATTCACCTCTCCCCTACTGTCCTTAATATACCTTGTTAATAATGTGTATACAACTTTGTATGGACTAATTAAAACCCGTTTAGAATTACTGTATATTGTATATTTGGGAATGTGGATATAGAGGGTTTGCACTTACCCAGATGCAAGGCCATATTGGCGATACTCGGATGTAAACAACAGCATTGATTGCATGGTTAATTTATTACTGAATACGATGTTCTGCTAATTTATGCTGTCTAAACCACGGAAAAAACATGTGGAAGCTGTGATGTGGAAAAAAAACGTATATATGTATGTATATAAATGTCTGTGTGTGTGTGTGTGTGTGTGTGTGTGTGTGTGTGTATATATATATATATATATATATATATATATATATAAACTTATATATAGTGTCTAGATAGAGCATATATAAGTTTTTAAATACATTACTGTCTTTGACCTCAGTTATGTACTTCTACAAGGGTATAAATGGCATGTCTTTGAGCTTTTTCTTAACATCAGGATCTTATGTTAAAATTTATTTAGAATATATTGTAGTTTGCATGTATTTTGTTTTTTTCTTTTATTTTTAATCATTTTTATTAACTTTGTTGCAGTTCGATTATCATTTTTTGAAATCTCTCAAATAATGACAGCATTAAATGACATGTATAATAATTTGAATAAGAAAAATATTTTCTAAAGTAGTTTTAGATGGCATGTCAATTGACCCTTCGCAGGGAGTTTGATTGACAGGCGATCTGGCCAATCATAACGCAGAATCAGCATTTTTTTTGTCCGACAAACACACCAGACAGAAGAGTAGAATAATGTTGGTTGACTTGAACTTGAAAAAGTGCATATTGACGTCTTTCAGTGTTAAAACAAGATCTTCATTCATTATTATTTCATGCTACACTACCAGTCAAAAGTTTTTGGACAGTAAGATTTTTTAATTTTTCTTTTTAAAGAAGTCTCTTCTGCTCACCAAGCCTGCATTTATTTCATGTAAAGTACAGCAAAACAGTAACATTTTATATTTTCTATATTTCTATATTTTATAGTTTTCTATATGAATATATATTTTAAAATGTAATTTATTCCTGTGATTGCAAAGCATAGAAATCTTTTGTAACATTATAAATGTCTGCATCAATTTAAAGCATCCTTGCTAAAGTATTCATTTCTATAATTATACTGACTTTTGAGCTTTTGAATGTAATAGTGTACTTTCTATTCATCAAAGAATCCTGAAAAAATGTATTTAACTCTTTAATATATTGATAATAATAATAATAATAATAAATGTTTCTTGAACAGCAAATCAGCATATTATAATGATGAAAACAAAGGCTCAATTATCATTTCAAATATTTATCCAGGTGCATCACTGTTCTGTTGCCATGGAGAAGACAGGGGGGGTGGAGTTTCGAAATGTCGGAAGCTGCTACTTTCCTCAGAGTAGAGTGGACTGCCACTACACCATCAACCCACAGCACACATGGGCCAGTAACGACTGGGTTGGACTATTTAAGGTAAGAGATACAGCCATCTCCAGGTTTTCAGCATTAATGTAGCTCTTAATTATAGCTGATCTGTTTTCTTTTCCCCTTTAGATTGGCTGGTCATCAGTCAAGGACTACCATACATTTGTGTGGGCAGTAGCTCCATCCAGCTACAAAGAGGGGACCTCTGTCAACTGCTGTGTTAATTTCCAAGGTCTCTACAGCATTGATTTTGGGAGTTCAAGCCCTCTTGAAAGTCAGCTGACGGTCTCAATACAGTATGAATAAAGAATAGAGTGCTTTAGGGACATTAAAGAAGCCAATTACAGTTTCTTGCATTGATTCACCCAACTGCTGGTCGCATTCAGTACATTAGCAAACTTTGCTCCTCAGATGGCCTGTGAAGGAGATAAAATGCCACAAAGGAATTTGCCTGTAGTTAGTTATTAGTAGGGATGGGCAGGATGCTCCCAAATTACCCTAGATTGACTCGCTTCTCTGCACATTTTTGAGTTGGCGATGCTTTAAAATGAATGAATTTAGAGATGCAATTTATTTTAAAAGGTTTTATCTTGCTGCACTATAGCTTGCAGTACTATCAACACAGTAAAAGCCATTAAATGTGTGAACATGTCTGATTTTCTAATTATTCAGGGCTTGCTTATAGCCAAATAGTTGACTAATCTTTGAGAAAATACAATGACTAGCTGATTTTTGAACAGCACATCTTTAGTAATTAGTCTGCAGAGTGTGGACTCTATATCTTTCTTGTAAAGTAACATTCATTACCATTCAAAAGTCTGGGGTTAGTAAATTTTGTTGTTGTTTTTAGTTTGTTTTTAAAAGAAGTCTCTCATACTCACCAAGCCTGCATTTATTTGATCAATACAGTAAAACCAGTAATATTGTGAAATATTATTACTTAAAGTAACTTTCTGTCTTAATATACCTACCAGTCAATGCCAGTTTTTATTGGATTTTTTTAAAGTGTCTTCTGCTCACCAAGCCTGCATTTATTTGATCCAAAGTATAACAAAAACAGTACAATTCTGAAATATCTGTACTATTTAAAATAACTGTTTTCTATTTAAATATATTTTAAAACGTAATTTATTCCTGTGATTTCAAAGCTGAATTTTCAGCATAATTACTCACATGATCACATGATCCTTCAGAAATAATTCTAATATTCTGATTTACTGTTTTATTATTATTATGTTGAATATAACAGCTGAGTATTTTTTTCAGGTTTATTTGATGAATAGAAAGCTCAGAAGAACAGCATTTATATGAAATAGAAATAATTTGTAACATTATAAATGTTTTTATCATCACTTGTACTCAACTGTTTTAAATATTCATCATAATAACCAGCATCATAATAACCAGCAAATCAGCATATTAGAAAGATTTCTGAAGGATCATGTGACACTGAAGACTGGAGTAATGATGCTGAAAAGCTTTGATCACAGGAATAAATTACTTTTTAAAATATATTCAAATAGAAAGCAGTTATTTAAAATAGTAAAAATATTTAACAATAGTACCGCTTTTTCTGTATTTTGAATCAAATAAATGCAGGCCTGGTGAGCAGAAGAGAATTCTTTAACATCAAAACATTAAAAATATTACTGTTCAAAAACTTTTGACTGGTAGTGTATTTTAAAATGTAATTTATTCCTTCAATGGCAAAACTGAATTGTCAGCAGCCATTACTACATTCTTCAGTGTCACATGATCCTTCAAAAATCATTCTAATACACTGATTTACTACTCAAGAATCATTTCTGATCATTATCAATCTTGAAAACAATTGTGCTTTTTAATATTTTGGTAAAAACAATTATTGATTTAATGATACATTTTAAAGGTTTTCTTGATGAATAGAAAGTTAAAAAAGAACAGCATTTATTTGAAACCAAAATCTACTGTAACATCATAAATGTCTTTAAGGCCACTTTTCATCTATTTAATGCATCCTTGCTGAATAAAAGTATTCTTTTTTTTTTATCTTAAAAATCTTACTGACCCCAAACCTTAAAATGGTAGTGTAAATCAGCACTGAGACAGAGTGCATTTTAGGACCTCAGAGAGAAACCACATGAGGTCATCAGCAGTGCCCCAGGCTTCATGTGATTTTCTAGGAAATCTCCAAACATCACTTGAATAGCCAGACAGGAAATATTCAAATATGCTTCACCTATATTCAAAACCAGAGCCCCACACATGGCAACTGTTTTGTTTATAGTTTGGTGGGCCTGCATGAGTTTGCCATTTCACAGCTTCCCTCTTCTCTCTCCTCTTCAGCTTCTTACCTACCAGGGCCTAGTGCCCAGCAGTACCAGTTTGTGTATGTGGATGGAAGGGGAGATATTTGTTCTCGCAGCACTGCCTTTACCTTCTCAGCCCCAAAGCCCCTAGAAGAGCTAGTGACTCTGGAGGAGGAGGGTCAGGGGGAGGAAGTGGGAGAGGACATGTTGCTGGTCATTCCCAGAGCCCAGCTACTGCAGGTCAGATGAACTTAAAGAATATGTTAAGACTTTGAGTCAGTCCATCATTTCACACAAATGAGATACAGTTGAAAAATGCCATATCCAGGTGGCAGATACATAAGCAACTGCTTCCATGCACATTTATCATAGTCATACACTGTACATTAGTTAATGATTGTTAATTATTTGTAACCTAGCAGGTTACTTTTTTAGAAAGATGAGCAAACTTCCCAAAAAGTTCCCTAAAAAGGGCTTGGAAATAGTAGTACTGTACAAATTAATCATTATCACAAACAACTGAGATTTAATTGTATTACTATATAAACAGAAAATTATGTTATACTTGTGTTGGGATCAGTACGATTTTTTTATGCTCATCAGGGCATTTACTCATCATTTACTTGATCAGAAATACTGTAATATTGTGAAATCCTATTATAGTTTTTCTATTTTAACATATTTTAAAATATAATTTATTCCTGTGATGCAAAGCTGAATTTTCACCATCATTAGTCCAGTCTTCAGTGTTACATGATCTATCAGAAACCATTTTAATATGCTGATTTATTACTTTTATTATCATTGTTGAAAACAGTTGTGCTGCTTAATATTTTTTTGATGAATAAAAGGTTAAAAAGAACAGCATTTATTCAAAATATAAATCTTTTCTAACAATATAAGTTTTTGCTATTACGTTTTTTTTTTTACCAATTTAACACATCCTTGGTGAATAAAAGTATTAATTTCTTTCAAAAAAAGAAAGAATAAATATTTACTGACCACAAACTTTTAAATGGTAGTTTATATTGTTAGAAAAGAGTTCTATTTTAAATAAATGCAGTTTACTTTTTTACTTTTTATGTATTAAAGAAAATGTTTATATATGTATTTACATGTATATATTTTTATTCATATAATTAATATTATATATAAATATACTTAATATATAAACATAACATTTTCTGTAAATAAATCCATGCATATACACACACATACATTCTGTTAACCAAAACTTTTATTCTGGATGCGAATAATCGCGATTGCTCGTTTGAAAGCACTAATTTATTTTAAACTTACAGTCATGTAAAAAAAATTAGGACACCCTATTAAATTTCATGGTTTTCTGTATCGAGACATAAAAAAAATTTATCTGGTCCTTGGCAGGTCTTAAAATTTGGAAAATAAATCCTCAGATAAGCATCATCACCTGACATATCACACAGTGTCATTATTTATTTAAGAAAAATACAGCCAAGAGGGAAAGGCCATGTGTGACAAAGTGAGGAGACCCTATGAGTCAATTGCCTGTAGATCCACTTTAAGCAGCAATAACTTGAAGCATTCATTTTCTGCGTGACTTTATCAGTCTCTCACATTGTTCTGGAGAAATTTTGGACCACTTATCTTTTCAACGTTGCTCCAGTTTATTAAGGTTTGTTAGCATTTGCTTATGCACAGCTCTCACCACAGCATTTGAGTCAGGATGAGCTCTGGACTTTGACTGGGCTATAGCAACACCTTGATTCTTTTATTTTTAGCCATTCTGTTGTATATTTGCTTTGAGGTGTGCTTAAGATCATTGTCCTGTTGCATGATCCAATTAGCTGTCAGACAGATGCCCTCACATATGACTAGAGAACACTTTGATATACAGAGGAGTTCATGGCAGACTCAATGACTGCGAGGTGCCCAGGTCCTGTGGCAAAACAAAACAAGCCCAAATCATCAGCCCTCCACCAGCACGTGTGACTTTTGGTATGAGGTGTTTGTGCTGATATGCTCTTTAGGTTTTCAACACTGTGCATTATGGCCAAACATCCCCACATTTCACGCTCGTCTGTTCAAAGGACATTATTCTAGAAGACTTCAGTTTTGTTCAGATGCAACTTTGCAGACCTAAACTGTGCTGCCATGTTTTGTTTTGTTTTTGTTTTTTTAGATAGAAGAGGCTTTCTTTTGCCAAGTTTTCTAAACATGCCATTTTTGTCCCATATTTTTCTAATGGTATTGTCACAAACTTTATCATTTAACATTAACTGAGGCCTGTAGAGTCTGAGGTGTAGTTCTTGGGTTGTCTGCCATTTCTCTCAGCATTACACGGTCTGATCTTGGGGTAATTTTCTGGGACATCCACTTCTGGAAGGAGAGGTGTCTGTTTTAAATGTCTTCCACTTGTTAATAAATTTCAAATGGTTTGGAAATGGCCATATTACTCTTCTCAGATTGATGGCAGCAACAAATGCTTCTCTAAGATGATTGCTGATGTCTTACCTCCTTGGCATTGTGTTAACACACACCTGAAGACTCCAGACCAACAAACTGCCAAAGCTTATGCTTTTATAGAGGCGCTCAGACTTGAGGATGATCAGTTAATCAAAGGTATTTGATTAGCAGTGCTTAACTGTTATTCACCCTCTTAATGCCAATGTTAACAGTAAGGGTGTCCTAACTTTGTCACACATGGCTGTTCCGTTTGGACATTATTCATCAATAAATAATGACACAGTGCAATTGGTCACAGTGTTGTTGTTGATCTGAGGTTTTATTTTCCAAATTTTAAGGCCAGCCAAGGACTAGAAATGTCCAAAATTATTCATACCCTTTGCAAACTGTCACAGTCTATGGGAAAATCCAAAGTTCTATACCATTCCAAATAGTCCAAGCTGTTCTAAAGCATCCTAATTATCCTGATTCATTGGGAACAGCTATTTTAATCAACTTAACAGGTGAAAAACAGCAGCTCTCTGCTGTTGGTTTGTGGACAGTCATGGCTAAGACAAAGGAGCTCACTGAGGACCTGCGGCTGCACATTGTGACTGCTCACAAGTCAGGAAAGGCTATAAGACCATATCTAAATGTTTTAAAGTTCCAGTGGCTACAGTGCAAAGTAGTATTAAAAAATACAAGCCGTTCCGCACTGAGAAAAATCTCACAGGACGTGGTCGGAAGCCAAAAATGACACCTGTGCAGGCCAGGAGGATAATGAGAGAGATAAAAAAAAGAATCCAAGGTTCACCACCAAGGCCATCCTGATGAATCTGTACTCTGCTGGTGGCAATATCTCAAGGCAGACAGTCCAACGGACACTGCACACTGCTGGGTTCCACGGACGCAGACCAAGGAGGACACCACTTCTCCAGATAAGGCACACAAAGCCCGCTTGGCCTTTGCAAATGCTCATCTGGACAAAGAAGATGACTTCTGGTCTTTTGTTTTATGGTCAGATGAAACTAAAATTTAACTGTTTGGCCACAATGATGTAGACTTTATTTGGCATAAAAAAGGAGAAGCCTTCAACCCTAAGAACACCATCCCCACTGTCAAACATGGTGGTGGGAACCTAATGTATTGGGGGTGTTTTTCAGTCGGTGGACCAGGGAACCTAATCACAGTAAATGGCACCATGAAAAAGGAGCAATACATCAAAATTCTCAACAGCAACATCAGGCAGTCTGCAGAGAAACTTGGCCTTGGGCACCAGTGGACATTTCAGCACGACAACGACCCAAAACAAACAGCAAAAGTGGTGAAGAAATGGTTAGCAGACCATGGGCCCAGCCAAAGTCCTGACTTAAATCCAATTGAGAATCTGTGGAGGAAGCTAAAGATCAGGGTGATGACAAGGAGACCCTCCAACCTGAAAGAGTTGGAGCTCATCGCTGAGGATGAATGGGCAAAAATCCCAGTGGAGACGTGCAAAAAGCTAGTCAGCAATTATAGGAAGCGTTTGATTGCTGTAATAGCCAATAGAGGCTTTTCTATTGATTATTGAGAAGGGTATGAATAATTTTGGACATGCCACTTTTTGCTCAAATGTAAATAAAACATGAGTAATAGTTTTTTCCACTATGATGCCTCTTGTACATCGTCTTATTATCTTCTGGGAGACGTCGGAGATGTAATTTCTAATAAAAAAAACTTGCTGGTTAAATAAAAGTAACTTTAAGTCAGAATTCGCCAGGGGTATGAATAATTTCGGGCTTGACTGTATATACATATACTGACTGTATATTCATATACATATACATATACATATACATATAGTTTCAGTGTTTGATGCTTTTTTTTCCTAACAAATTTCAGAAGTTTACAGTAACACAACAAAACTGTTGCACTGTTGTTTGGGCAAGAAAGGGTAAAAATGCAATAGAGAGATGTGCCTGTGTATTGATACTTTAATCCACAGAAAGCCACAGACCTCAGACAGTGTGTCTCCTTTTAATATTTCCACAATGTGTGGGTTTGTTGTGTGGTTTAGAAATCACATGAACAGCTTTAGACGCCAAATAGTCTGTGTTGAGCTTTCCAACCAAGTCAATAATGCTGTTTCGCTACTGCTACAGCTTAGTTACTGTCTTACTTTAGAGGTAATGTCTTCTTTAGGCATTTGTGAGGAAAAAAAGACATTTAGGATGATTATTTATATTATACAATCCCACTAAACATTATTATTAAGTTATAGTATATAATCATGTAAGCTGCTTATTGAATTGACAGACCTGAATTAAACGAATTAAACATCTCTATCTTTCTCTGTCATTTCTCCTAACAGAGTCGTCTGCAGGAGTGTTTGAAGGAGCGTGCTGAGCTTCTCCAGGCTCTGGAAGCAGCAGACCAAAACGTGGAGAGGGAGAAATCCAGGAGAGAGAGAGAAAGAAGCTCCTGGGAGCAGAGCCGCAAGGAGCTGGAAAGGAAGATCGGCGAGCTGAAGGAGGGAGTGAGAGAATATAGGGAGAAAGTGGAGGAGATGAAGAAGAAGCAGAAGGTAGTGTAAACACTCATTCCATCAGCCTGTGTGGTCAGCCCCAGGTCACAGTTGTGTGTATATTTTGTCTTTACTATGTTTACTGTAGTGTATACGTTCACACACACTGACGGAAAGCTAACTGCTAAACGATTTTTAGTGTTACGCTTCAGTGTAAACACCTTACTACCATCATACCTCTCTCTTTTAGGAAGTCGAGGATTTAGGTGAGGCCCTGACAGAGGAAAAGAGAGCCCTGCTGGCTCAAAAAGAAGCTAATGAGCAGCGAATCAGAGATCTAGAGGAGGACATTAAAATACTGACCCAGAGAGGCCTGGAAAGAGAGACTGACCTAGAAAGGTGAGAGGCTTTAAGTCTCCTAGTTCTTGAATGTAGGGCTAAGTATTGATTTAGATTTCTTTATTCAATTTGATACCAATTCATTTGGGTGAATTTCACTTATAAAGAACTAGTTCTTGAATGTAGGGCTGGGTATTGATTTAGATTTCTCTGTTTGATTTGAATACAATTCATTTGGGTGCATTTCAGTTATAATGAACATTCTGATTTACATATGTGACCCTGGACCACAAAACCAGTCATAAGTAGCACAGGTATATTTGTAGCAATAGGCACCATTGTATGGGTCATATATTTTGTAAATGTCCTACCGTAAATATATTAAAACTTATTTTTTGATTAGTAAGATGCATTGCTAAAAACTTCATTTGCACAACTAAAGGCGATTTCCTCAAATATTTAGATTTTATTGCACCGTTAGATTTCAGATTTCCAAATAGTTGTATCACGGCCAAACATCGTTCTATCCTAACCATACTTCAATGGAAAGCTTTTGACCCTTATGACTGGTTTTGTGGTCCAGGGTCACAAATGAAAGAAACTGTCTCTTTGTTAATGATGTCAATTATACATGGCAGCAGTTTATACTAATTCAAACTGGCAACCAATGTTTTTGAGGTATTCATTAAAAGAATCAGCTGATAAGAGAGACATTTTGGAAACCAGGCTAAAATGACTGCAGTCGCACTATATTTTTTTTATGTGTTTAGTCATAGCACTGAAAAAATGGTTTGAAAGGCTGAAATGTCATAAGTATGTGGTCTTATGATCATATATAATGTGTTTTATACAGTGTGATCATATGCATACTTTACTATCTCTGAATGAAGCGATTTGACCTTTTCTAGGACTCAGTTTAGCGCTGTAAACAGCGTTTTGTTGTCTCTATGAGCCATGTGGTTTCATTGGTTCTCTTGTGTGTTGTATCTATATAGGATGAGGGAACGGGCCAAGAAAGCAGCTACTCAAAAGAAGGAAGATGAGGATGAACACAAAAACCTGAAGGTTTGTCAGCTAACACCTACTGTATGCACTTATACGCAGGCATAAATACAGTACATGGTCATAAAAGTGTCATTGTTTTGTGTATGATACTAGTTAAAGATGGAACAAACAGAGAAAGAGCTGCACAGTCTGTCAGCAGAGTTCCAGAGTCTGAGGAGCTCGCTGGCCCAGAGAGACACACATGCCCTACAGCTCCGAGACACCATCACCACCCTCACACACAAACTCAACAGCGCTCACAGGAAGGAGGTAACGCTCTAGCAAGTTTCACACCCCAGCTTTCACCTTGGATGTCTAACGGGGCGTACACAGGATGTAGTGTCTTAGAATAGAGACTTGACGCCATTTATCTGTGAAGATCATGTTATTTACAAGGGGGTCAAGGTTTGACTGGTTAGCATGGTCCAGACAGCCCCTGCTGGTAGATGTTGTAACTACACCATGTGGGGGCAGAGAGCATGTCTTTTTGCTTTGACAGTGATTGAATTGTAGTTATATCAAATTATAATATAAAATTATATTATATTGTGTTAGGGATGTAATGGTATTATCCATATCATGATATCGAAATAGCAAAACTGTCTCTACATCATTGTGGTCAAATAACAATATAAAACGATAGGACTTCCGGGCAAAATGTGTAGTTTTTAAAATATATTTAACCTTCTTATTGTAACATAAAAGGTCTTTAAAGTTGTGTTTTGGGCTATTAAGTGGTTATAGCGGTTTAAAAGGGTAATGTGAAACATCCATTTTCATTTATTTTACAGTACAATTGTTTTACAATATAAGGCTATTACTGTCATAGAATTAACAATAATATAAAATTGTTATTTCTGTTATGTTCTAATTTGTTTGGCTTCCTAAAACACCAGTGTGAATGTAATTTAGACTAAGACAGTATACCACAAATAAAAAAAGGGTTGAGTCCTCTTTAAAGTTCAGGTTCAAGTCAATTGACTTTTTTCAGATTTAAGTTTTCTTAATTAAGAACATGGGTTAAAGCTTTTAATTTTGAACTCTCAAAGTGCATTAGATAGAATAATTAAACTTTTTGATTTTTTTATCCCAAGTCTTCATTTGTCTTTTTTTTGTTTTTTAAATATTGCAATAAATATCATATCGTGGACTTCATATCGAGATGATATCGTATTCTGAGATTTTGATAACATCGCATTCCTATAATGTGCACTACCATTCAAAAAATTTGGGGTCGGTACAATTTTCTTTATGATTTAAAAAAAAGTCTCTTATTCTGCATTTATTTGATTTAAAACAATACAAATTTACTATAATGTAAAATATTGTTGACATTTTCAAATAACTGTTTTCTATTTGAATGTATTTTAAAATGTAATTTATTCCTGTGATGACAAAGCAGAATTTTCAGTAGTCATTACTCTTAGTCATTGGTCTTCAGTGTATTTTTCAAATGATAATTTTTGTGGAAACCGTGATAAATTATTTTCAGGATTCAATGTAAAAGGTATGTGTAATCATTTTAATGCATCCTTACAGAATACAATTGTTAATAATAATTGGTAGTAATTAATAATTGTTAAAAAAAAAAAATCTTACTGACCGCAAACTTTTAAATGGTAATGGGTTTTTAAGTGATAGTTCACTCAAAAATGAAAATTCAGTCATTAATTACTGACTCTAATATCATTCCAAATCCATAAGACCTTCATTTTCGGAATAAAAATTATGATATTTTTGATAAAATCCGAGAGCTTTCTGACCCTGCATAGACAATGCAACTACCACATTCTAGCATTTACCTACATCCATTTTTTTTTTTAAATTGCTGGTCTATATAGAATATATTGTTCAAATGTGTCACATCAGCATTACACTGATGGACCATTTAGAAGAAGCTGAGGGATATACAGTCGATGAAGTTATATACAGTCCATATTTAATAAGAAAGTTCACCCATTAATGAAAATGAAAATTCTGTCATTAAGTACTCACCCTAATGTCGCTCCAAAGCCATAAGACCTTCGATATTAATTTTGGTCAAATCCGAGAGTTTTTTGAAGGTACAAGAATACAGTCACTGTGCAAAGAAAATAAAAATAACAACTATTACAACTTCATAAACATGTCTAAGATTTTGCCCAGCCATACTTATTTGAACCAAAATATATAGACAAATTAAGAGAGTTGGATGTTCAACGCCAGAAAGCTGGTTCCTGTGTCAGCAGCACCACACACATTCATTATGATACTCTTGTGAACATGTCGAAGACTCACATGGAGGAAATTGTTGAATTATGTTGTTATTTTTATTTTCTTTTAGCACAAAAGTAGCTTCATGATATTAAGTTTGAACCACTGTCGCATGGACTATTGTAACAATGTCGTTACTACCTTTCTGGGCCTTGAACGTAGTAGAAAGCTCTCGGATTTAATCAAAAATATCTTAATTTGTGTTCCAAAGATAACAAAGGTCTTACGAGTAATTATTGAGTAATTACTGACAAAATTAATTTTTGGGTGAACTTTCCTATTTAATATCAACTGTATATAACTTCATCGACTGTATAGCCCTCAGCTTCTTCTAAATTGTCCATCAGTGTAAATACTGATGTGACACATATGAACAATATCTATATAGTCCAGCAATTAAAACAAAATGGATGTAGATGGATGCTAGAAGTCATGTATGCCAGCCCCTCTAACTGCCTGTAGACTGACATTATCTGTGTCATTGTTGAGCAGGCAGCCAATGAAGTTGCTTTGAGTGAACTCCGGAGTGTTCAAGAGCGTCTGAACGTGAGCGAACGCTGTGTGGAGACTCTGAGGGGAGAGCTGAGAGACATGGTTGCTCAGAGGGACACCGCACACGCTGAGCTCCATCAGGCCCGTCTGCAGGCCGCACAGCTCACACTTCAGCTGGCAGATGCCAGTCTGGCTCTGAGAGAGGGCAGGGCTAACTGGGTACAGGAGAAAGAGACCCTGCAGCAGAATGCTGAGGTATGTGTAGAACAAATATTTTTTAAAAACAAAGGCAACTTTGAGACTGTTGGTCTTTGGAGTAATTGCATGAATTGACAGATGGACAAAGTGCGCCTGGAACGCCTAAATGATGAGATCCAGCAGAAGGAGGAGATGTTGCAAGAGGCGAGGATGGAGAGAGAGAAAGCAGTGGTGGAGCTGGGACGAGAGAAAGACTGCAATCGGGTAAATACAAAGAGTTTTTTTCTTCTCATCAAGGCTGCATTTATTTAATTAAAAATACAGAAATAACAGTAATGTTGTGAAATATTATTGCAATTTAAAATTGTGTTTTTCTATTTTAATATACTTTAAAATATAATTTATTTCTGTGATGCAAAGCTGAATTTCAGTATCATTACTCCATTCTTCAGTGTCACATGATCCTCCATAAATCATTCTAATATGCTGATTTTTTATCAAGGTTTGTCAATGCTGCTTAATATATTTTTGGAACCTGTGTTACTATTTTCTGGATTCTTTGATGAATAAAACGTTAAAAAGAACAGCATTTATTTCAAATATAAATCTTTTGTAACAATAAACATTACCGTTCAAGGTTTGGGGTCAGTAAATTTTTCTTTCTTTCTTTGATAGAAATTAATACTTTTTATTCAACAAGGATGTGTTAAATTGATCAAAAGTGACAGTAAAGACTTAAATTGTTACAAAAGATTTCTATTTTGAACAAATGCTGTTCTTTATAACTGGTATTCATCAAAGAATGCTGAAAAAAGAATCACAGGTTCCAAAAAAATATTAAGTAGCACAACTGTTTCCAACATTTATATTAAAAGTAATAAATCAGCATATTGGAATGATTTCTGAAGGATCATGTGACACTGAAGACTGTAATGGCTGATGAAAATTCAGCTTTGCATCGCAGAAATAAATTACATCTTAAAAGTATATTAAATTAGAAATCTGTTATTTTAAATCACAATAATATTTCATAATATTACTGTTAAGTTAAATAAATATTTAACTTGTATATATATTTATATTATTATATATAATGTATTATTTTAAAAGAAAATGTATACATCATAATTAAAACCAGTTAAATGTGTTTTTTTTTTTTACAAAAGCTAAGTTGCAAATAAACAAACTTTATTTAATATAAATATTAACATAACTAACCAATTACCTAAAACAATGCATGTAACCTAATCTTCAAGTAAACATAGTTTCAAGTTTTTCAAGTAACTAAGTAAACAGTCAGTCATAAAACAGAGATTAATTAAGAGCAGTGGTTATTTTGTCAATACGTTTTTAGTTATGTCTGTTTAACAGTGTTAAACACTTTGTAGGAGTTAACACGGTCAATTTACACATTTGCCTACATTTGTTTAGTGAACTAGAATGACCTAGAGCAGGGGTTTTCAAACCTGTCCTGGAGCCTCCCCTGCCCTGCACATTTTGCTTGTCTCTCTCATCTAATACACCTGATTCAAATCATCAGCTCATTAGTAGAGACTGCAAGACCTGGGCTGTATCCGAAATCGCCCCCTATACCCTCATTCACTATTCCCTACATTAGTCCACTCTTACAGTTCACTTGAAGGAGTGAGTGAAAACGAGTGAGTGAATTCGGACACTGAGTGCACCGGAAGGACTGCCGCTTTTGCATAGTATTGCTTACTGTTTAACAATCATTTAAAACGGACAGTTCGAGTAGTTAGATTAAAGGATTTATCTTGAACTATGTCAAGGAGTTTACATATAAACCCTGGTTAAACAATTTAATAATCAATTTACAACGAATTTGTACCCGTGTTGTATGCTGTATTATGCAGTGGACAAGCGAATGGATGGATGATTCAGCTGCGGGCGCCATCGTCTGGCGAGACGCGGGAATTCAGTCGGCGCGCGACTCTCACAGTGCATTATGGGTTATCTCTAGCTGTTGAGTGTACATCGGTTGTACACTCGTTTTTGCGGTGCATTGTGGGATTGAATGAGTGCACTCGGGAACGTTCACTATGGTTTCGAACACCACTTAAAATGGCTGTCCCCTCAAATAGTGCACTATTTAAGGGTATAGGGGGCGATTTCGGATACAGCCCTGAATTGGGTGTGCCTAATAAGGGAGACATACAAAATGTGCAGGGCAGGGGAGGCTCCAGGACAGGTTTGAAAACCCCTGACCTAGACCATTTACATATTTATATCATGCAAATTGAGGCATAAATTACATTAGCAATGTAATGTAAATCTAAATATTTTAAGATAAGCACTGTTATGGTTTTGTGTTTGTGTTTAGGTTCAGCTAAGCGAGACTCGTCGGGAGCTGCAGGAGCTGAAGGCCAGTCTCAGGGTGGCTCAGAAAGAAAAGGAGCAGCTGCAAACAGAAATACAGGCAAGATCTCTGTGCTCTCTTAGTCTTTGTAAAGTTCTCACGATGCATCTAGCAAGTTTACAAAGAGTGCTTAATTTCTTGGTAAACAACCATCTCGTTCACATGAGCCTGAAGGCATAGCATAAACATGCTGTTGTACCAGTCCTAAACACCAGATGCAAACTGTCTCTCAAAAGTGTGTTTCCCTCTCTGTGTGTCTGACAGCACTGGGCTTCTGGTTTAAAGTAATTTTACACATAGTAAATACTCTTACATTGGAAACCAAGCAGGCGAGCGGGCAGAGGGATTTAAACACAGAAATCTGACACTTGTATTTTTGTTAGTCTTTGCATGAATTCTTAAGTAAAGAAATCTTACGTGAAATCTTAGGAACATCTGGTTAGTATGTTACAAATGTAAGAGTTGTGAAAACAGTTCACAGAACATAAACAGAAGAGTTTGGTCATGCGTATGCAGTTATGTGGTACCTTTATGGTATCCTTATGTGAAAAGTGAAAGTAATTAGGTTTACATTGGTAGATATTCATTAAAAAGAACAGCACTTATTTAAAATAGAAATCTGTTCTAACAATATACACTATCGTTCAAAAGTCTGGGTCAGTACATTTTTATTCTTTCTTTTTTTTTGTAAGAAATTAATACTTGTATTCAGGATGAGTTAAATTGATAAAAAGTGATAGCAAAGACTTATATTGTTAGAAAAGATTTATATTTTGAATAAAAATTATTCTTTATAACTTTTTATTCAACAAAGAATCCTGAAGACAAGTATCTTATTAAAAAACAAATGCCAGCACAACTGTTGCCAACATGGATAATTTTAATTAAAACAATTTCTGAAGGTTCATGTGACACTTAAGACTGGAGTAATGGCTGATAAAAATTCAGCTTTGCATCACAGGAATAAATTATATTTTAAAGTATATTATAATAGAAACCATTATTTTATATTGTAATAACCTTTTGCAATATTACTGTTGTTTTTTCTGTATTTTTGGTCAAATAAATGCAGCCTTGTTGAGCAAAAGAGACTTCTCTAAAAAAAAAACAAAAAAACATTACGGCCCAGTTTCATAGACAAGGCTTAGCCAAAGCCAGGATTAGGCCATAGTTTAATTAAGACATTTAAGTAATTTTTTATAAACATACCTTAGAAAAAAAACAGTACTAAATAAAAAACATAGGCACTGTTATATTTTAAGACCAGTCAGTGCAAGTTTCTTTCAGTTGAAACAGCTCAGAGTTACATTTTAGTCTGGGACTAGGCTTAAGCCATGTCTCTGAAACCAGGGGTACAAGTTTTACTGATCCCAAACTTTTGAACTGCGGTGTATGTTAATTATGTTTATATTTCAACATAAATGTACAGTACAGACCAAAAGTTTGGACACACCTTCTCATTCAAGGAGTTTTCTTTATTTTCATGACTATGAAAATTGTAGATTCACACTGAAGGCATCAAAACTATGAATTAACACATGTGAAATTATATTTAATTCTATAACATATTTAATTCTATATATACTATATATACTTCTGCACAACACAACTGATGGTCCCAACCCCATTTATAAGGCAAGAAATCCCCTGTGAAGTGAAAACCATTTCAGGTGACTACCTCATCAAAGCTAAGCTCATCAAGAGAATGCCAAAAAGTGTGCAAAGCAGTAATCAAAGCAAAAGGTGGCTACTTTGAAGAACCTAGAATATGACATATTTTCAGTTGTTTCACACTTTTTTGTTATGTATATAATTCCACATGTGTTAATTCATAGTTTTGATGCCTTCAGTGTGAATCTACAATTTTCATAGTCATGAAAATAAAGAAAACTTTGGTTCAAAGGTGTGTCCAAACTTTTGGTCTGTACTGTTTATATTTTAAATGTTTATTTCTATCTGTTTTCCTAATGGGCATCCACTGTAAATGCATCTCAATAGGAAAAAGCCAAAATCTGGACATTTTAGGCAATTTAGAAATCCTGGCCAAGATGTATCCAGGTAAAAGATGATGTATGGTCACCCTATATAATTAGATTGAAAATTATCTAGAATAATTAGGCTACTTTAAACTTAAAGTGACAACTTTTAATGATTTTTAAGGGAGTTTGTAAATTAGATATTGATTTAATACAACCATTCAATAAACAGGAAGTTAATATTAAGAGACTTACATTGTCTGACTATAACACTATTGCCTGATTTTGCTATATTTCTTCATCAAAAATTGTCTGAAACAATTCACAACTGAGCTATTGCGCATCTCCATTCAAACACAGCGGTGTTTCGTTTGTGAATGAACGTGCGTTTTTAAACAAATCTAGTTAATGATAAAATTTCCCATTCATAAAGACTGCTTTATACCTGAACGAATCAGTCGTTGGAACAAATCAAATGAATTATATGATTCAGGAATTAAATCAGTGTCTTGCTGCCACCTGCTGGCAGTTTCATTTCAATCCTTTCAGTTATTTAAATCATTTAATATTTCTGTATTTAAAATGTTGTATTTAAAACATTAGTCTTAACACGAATTTATGAATTTGATTGCACTCATGCCACCTCTAATCCTCATTAAACATATGAAAATACACCTACAGTGCACTTTTTTGTTCTTCTGTGCTACCTCTAGTACAAATTAATTTTGTTAATACTTATTTTATTTGATTGGTAACTTATTCTTATTCTACTTGTTCTTATTCTGTTGTTTTAATTAGAAATTTTAAAAAGCGTAAAAAATATATATTTTTAAATTTGACATAAAAGATGAAATACTTTTAATAGAGTTAGAAAAATGCCATTACAAAGGTAAAAACAAAATTCCTCTGTAAATCACTTTAAGGAGTCAAATATCACCTCGTAATGGTTAAGCTAATTTTTTATAAGATTTTTTAATTATTGATTAGAAGGTGCTCCTAAATCTTTTAAGTTAGGAGCACAAGTGCTCCTAAAAAAAGTAAGCATAGAGCCCTGATTTAGGGTAGGTACAAAAAATATATATGTTTATGAATGGTAAGGTGTCCATTTTCCCAAGAAATTACAATCGTTTTCCCTATTGCTGTACTGAAAAAACAGAAATAGAGAAAAAGAAGGAAACTGCAAATGGATGTAACCAAGAAAAATTAACAAAAAACTACTTCACAAATACAAATCTGAGTATACTTATTAAGATGAGTGCACTCAGAAATACATGGTCAAACAAGATTTTAGAGGAAATCATAGATGTGTGTTTGTCCCGAATCAGTAAAAACGGAAATAACAGTTCATCTGAGTTATACAGTAATCACACACCACTGGTCACGCTGTTTTCAATCACAACAATAAAAACCCTTACATTTCCTATTTCATGCAACCCTAACAGGAAAGTACTAAGTATTTACTGAAATCTGACCTGTTAAGACACCCATAATTTAAGAAGAGGATGACAGACAGCATGGTATTTTACACATTACAGTGTAACATTATTTCATCTTACAATGTGAGGTTTGTTAACACTGTGTGTGTGTGCAGGAAGTGATGGAGTACAGCCGTCAGCTGGAGAGAAGGCTGGAGGTGCTGAGCGATTCTAAATGGAGTGAGACGGCGCTGCTGCAGAGCAGTGAGTCACTGTGCTTTCTTTAATTCTGTACAAACATACTACACAACGACACTATTGTGAGTCTCTTTTCTTTATTGCCCTCACACAACAATACCACAGAACTCCAGGCGGCAGACAGCCACATCATAAAATGGCACACACCACTGCACAACACTGCGTTATACGGCCCTGCACAATGACAAGAATTCACCACCGTACAACACAACACACCAATCCTACCTCCCACAAACACACAACTCATACTGCACAACACTGAAATATATCCCTGCTTTACTGAAGACACATTCACTTTTACCTCAGCGCACTCATGCCTGACATATTGTGGACAAAAATCGAAAGGGCAAACTACAATATGATACGGTTGGAGTTACACAGTGTTTCCGAGTAAAGTTTACCAGACTTTGTGCTGATAGTGACACTGCCTCCTCTAAAGAAACGTGAAAGTACATCTTACATTCGTGGTTTTAGGTCGTGCAGAAAGCCCACTGCTGTCTGATTCTGAGGATGAGAACCCAGAGGCCTTGCAGGATGCACATTCTTCTGGGCCTCTGAACCACTACAGTTTGTGCGAGCAGCCCCAGGCCGACCTGCTGCTTCCGGCCACCCCGCCACCTTCTCCCAGACACCCCTCCAGCATGGATATGGTGGTTATCAGCCAACCTGCACCCCTCTCATCTCCACATCAGCCCAGTGCTCACACACACGCTCACAGCTCTGAGTCGGTGAGGGTTTGTTATCATCAAGTTATTGCATTACATCCAAATAAACAAAAGTGATACATGATATTTGTGGCTACATAGAAAATATTTAGGGATAGATTGGCATACAGATTAGTTATTTAGATTTTAATTCGTGATTATGAACCACAAAACTAGTCATAAGGGTCAATTTTTGGAAATTGAGATTTTTCATCTGAAAGCTGAATAGATAAGGATAGGACAAACTATTTGAAAATCTGGAATCTGAGGGTGCAAAAAAAAATCAACTGTAATTATTGTCCAAATGAAGTTCTTAACAATGCATAGTACTAATCAGAAATTAAGTTGAGATATATTTACGGTACGAAATTTACAAAATACCTTCATGGCACATGATCTTTACCTAATATCCTTATGATTTTTGGCATAAAAGAAAAATTGATCATTTTGACCCATACAATGTATTTTTGGCTATTGCTACAAATATACCTGTGCTACTTAAGACTGGTTTTGTGGTCCAAGGTATCTAATGTGACCAAATGACAAATACAAAAAGCTATTTAATTCTTGCTAACAACTTTTTGCACTAGAACTATTAACAGATTTTTGTTCATTTGAATGGTAGGTGAGATTTTGCATTACATTATGAGAAATCTTACGCTCTGGAAAGGCGCTACCGTTAATACACTGCCGTTCAAATGTTTGGGATCTGTAAGATGTTGTTTAAAGAAGTTTCTTATGCAAAAATACAGAAAAAACAGTAATATTATGAAATATTATTGCAATTTAAAAAACGGTTTTCTATTTTAATATACTTAAAAATATAATTTATTTCTGTGATGAAAAGCTGAATTTTCACCAGACATTTCTCCAGTCTTCAGTGTCACATGACCCTTCAGAAATCATTCTAATATGCTGATTTATTATAAAGAATAGAAAAAGAATAGAATTTATTCAAAATAGAAATCTTTTCTAACAGTAACCGTAAGTCTTTACTATCACTTTTTATCAATTTAACACATCCTTGCTTAATTAAAGTAATAATTTCTTTCAAATAAAGAAAGAAATTAAAAATGTACTGGCCCCAAATTTTTACCAGTAGGGTATATTGTTACAAAAGATTTATATTTTAAACAAATATTGTTCTTTTTAACATTTTATTCATCAAAGAATCCTGAAAAAAAGTCAAAGGATTTCTGAAGGATCATTTGACACTGAAGACTGGAGTAATGATGCTGAAAAGTATATTAAAATAGAAAACCAAAATTACAATATTTCACAATATTTAAATAGTTTTTTCTGTTTTTTCAATAAAATAAACGCAGCCTTGATGAGCAGAAAAAATGTCTTTGAAAACAAACATTACAAATCTGACTGATTCCAAACTTTTGAACGACAGTCTACATATGATTTTTAAGTTGTTGGGTTTTTTTTGTTCATTTTTTGTTCATTTATTAATTTTTCCATCATCCAAACAATAACCAACTCTCTGAATATCATATTTGACTAAGATTTGGTTTTCTTGGCAATCTGACTGCTGAATGCTCATGTTCTGTTTGAGAAGTGAGGTTAATACTTCATAACTTTCCGTAATCCTATGTAAAGTGATTATTAATAAAATTTCAACATCCTTTACAAAAGATATTACTTTAAAACCATTATGTTTGGGGTCTCGCAGACCCAGATATAAAACATAAACAAATGCAATGAGGCTAAGATGCATTTTGATTTTTTTTTTATTGTATTTCCAAAGCTACAATAATATCTGTCTACTAAAGTTTAATATTCAAATTTTATGTTTTTAACATGCACATTAAATAAAATAAATCTCAGCAGAGAATAAGAATAAACCTATCATCCAAATAAAATAATACATCATAATATTTCAGGTTCAGTGTGTTGGAGTACATAATGTTCAAGCCAGATGCCAGGTTTTTTTGAATTGTTGGCAAGGTCATTAGCGTTCATAATGATATCAGATGATATTTCTAACTGATTTATTTTTTTCCACCATGTTCGGGGCACAAGAAAAATATTAAGGGACTAAATTAATATCAGCATATGAAGTATAATCGTCTCGCATTGTCTGAAAGAATGCACGTCAGATGCTGAAAGTCAGTTTTTACTTTCACTTTAACATATTGATCAGTTTCCACATTGCTTGTGTGATATCCATTGGTTCCTCCACCTCCATGGCTGTTTGCGTCAACATACGTGTTCCCAGCGCTTTGTACGCACACACTCACCGGTATTGGGGTATATGAAAAATTAATATCATTACAAAAAAAAAAAAAACACCGGTATGAAAAGGTATACCGCCCAGCCCTAAGTAGGCCCTTTATTCATCCGTATGTGATCGCGTGTGTGTCTTACAGGAGGAAGAATATGAGGCCGCCCTGTCAGGAGGGCACAGCTCTGGAGAGGAGACGGCTCTTCTCCTGCCTGACAACAGAGACACTACCCTCGGGTACAGCAAGCACAAACACACATTCACTGTCTATAAACCCCATCAGTCACACTGTCGTTATCTGTGACCTGCAGACACGGGCCTAGATAGATTTTCACATATACTCTTACACAACCCACACGAGTAAATATGTCACTGTCGCCAAAAACATTCGGCCCTTCTCTCTGCCGAACGCCTCGCCCTATATCTCCCTGTCACAGTCTGTCTCTTTTTCTGTCTTTGCACACTCGCACGCGCTAATGTAGGCCTTTATTTATGGTGACAGTCCGAATATGGTGAGGAGATGGAAGTTTTGAATACCACCTCATAAAATTAGTGAGGGAGAAGAGAGCGAGAGAAAGGATAGGGGGAGTTCTGTGAGGGGAGGACAAGAGGACAGATAAGTTGACAGGAAGCTGTAGCAATGATTTACCGAGAGGGTAGACAGCGCTCACCGGCCAATTTTCAGCATCATTAAAACCCTTTCTCCCTCACTTCTCTCCTTCACCCTCTTTCTTTCTCTCCCTAACTCTACTCCTCCACCCCCTCCGTCAGTTTCCCTCTCTCTATCCATCTCTTTCACCCTCTGCTGTCTATAAACGCACTGTTTTGTCCCAAACTCACACTTGTCCTGTTGTGTGTGTCGTCATGCAGAGATCTGTCGGAGAGCCCCTTGTGGTGAGAGGCGGGACTGCAGGAACCGAGGGCTGGAGCGGCGTGGACGGCTTTGCACCAGTGCAACACGTGTTATGAGTTTTGTATTTAGAAGCATTTGCGCTTTATATCATATTGACATGAGTATTTAAATATGCAATTTGCTTTACACTTTATATGCACTTAGAATATGCATAAGCTATTAGACCTCTTTATGTCGCACACGGTTTTACGGTAACTTGCACGGATGTGTTATTTTACACATATCAACTGACAAGCGGAAGGCGTCTGAAAGTAGACCGAGAGAGGTTGTATCTGAGGTGGAGAAAGTAGTGTGTGTTTCTGTGTGCGTGTGTGTGTTAGGGTTGTTATTTTTCAGTCTTTCAATTTTCTTGTGTTCTGTCATAAGATTTATATAACAACTATCATTAATCTGCATCAGCAATAATGTAAAGCACAACGTCATCGAGATCCTTTCAGATTTTACATGTAAGATTTAGTTTGGGTGCTCTTGATTTTGTGGGTCTTGTGGTAGAAGTCTTTTTACGTTTTCATTAGTTTGAAAAAAGATTGCGTGAAAGTTCACACATTAAATGATTGATTATGTGTAATGGGATACACCAGCGACTGATCGTTCTGTTTAAATGTAAGAGTAAAGAGTGGCACTTTAGATTCCTTTCAGGACGTTTACTCTCATCCTCATGTAACATTCATATGTGCAAGATCTTTTTTGGAGGCTGGGGGTCTTATGAAGTTTAATTAGTCACTTTAATAGAATTCTTTAAATTTAATTCCTCTAAATTTATGTTTTGGTGCTTTATGCGTTGTATTGAAACACTGTTTTACATTAATGATGAAATTATTATTTGTATGCAAAATGTATTAAGAAGACAATTTAACTACTTAATCTTCCTCTTGAGGGTGGAGATACATTAGTAAGTTTTTGCAGCACTGCAAGAAGGACTTTTAATTTTAAGGCATGAATTGAAAAGCTTTAAATTGTGCCTCACGAAATTCAAGGAATCTCATGTTTAATTCAATTTAATGTGTGATGGCTTAATGGTGCGTCACGTGGATCATGTGGAGAACATTATTTGGCCGTGTTTAAACTTTGCTGAAGCTCATTACCTGAGGAAAAATTCATAATTTCAAGACACCATGATTACATTTTAATAACATTCACAGGGAGAATATTTTAATGCATATATTAAAAAGTAAAATAATGAAGGGGAATATTATGAAAAAGTATCATACATTACACAGTGCGAGTTTTTTCTTTTCTCTTTTTTTGAAACGCTGTTTGAAACATTTTCCTGTACTAGCAGAAGCTTATTTTGTTTGGTTGATTTGTTCTTGCTGTTTACTGTAGGGTCAAGATTAAATAGCTCCTACATGTTATTTGCCTTTTATACAACATGTCATAATCTATATTGACTTTCAAAGTGATGTAACCATTACACCTCACTGAAACAGGCTTTAGCGGTCACTCTGTATCCATCTGTCTACTGTATTTGTATTGTACGCTTGACCAGGTTTTACTTTGATAGTTTTAAAGCTGTATTCTAGAGCGTCATCTTAGCATCAGGATGTCAGAGATTGAAAACGGTTCTCATTTTCATGAACCTGAAAGCTCAGTTTGAAAAAAAAGAAAGAAGGGTTCCTGTTACCCACTATACTTTAGCCAGAAACCTGTTTATGACAGGGAATATGTTAAGATTAGTGCTAAGTATTGGTTGTCCATTGTCTTGAGATTCAGTCTAAGAGAACGCAGGTCATTTCAGGGCAATACAATCAGATAATTGGATTTATTGTTTGCTTTTTTGTGCAGTTATTCCTTCTTTCACTTATCTAATTTGTTTTTAGGTTATGCGTTTCTGTTCAGGGTGTGGGATGGGTTTCATTAATAAAATAATGTAATGATATGTGTCCATTGGCTCTTCTTAAGTATTGGGTATCACCTTTAGTTAATGCATTAGTAACATTAACAAACAATGAACAATTTTTTACATCAGTTACTACATAGTATTATTCATAATGTTTATTGTTAAAGGGATAGTTCACCCAAAAATGATCATTTACTCACCCTCAAGTTATTCCAAATAGCTACTGGCCCCATAATATGGAAAAACTTTCAATGTAAGTCAATAGGCACCAACAAATGTCTGGTTACATTTTTTCAAAATATCTTTTGTGTTCAGCAGAAGAAAGAAATTCATTCATGTTTGAATTGTCTAATTTATACAACTATACAACAATCTAAATTTTAATTTTAGATATTTTTATTAATTTGTATCAGTCATTATTGTGTATTCTCTTGTTCATGCTCATTTGCATTATTTTTTAAATTACCTTTAATGTCATCCAAAAAGTCACCTAGAGTTAATCTTTAAAAATTTATTTAATAACCCGTAAATGTAATCTTCTGCATATCTTAAAATGAATATACATTTTCATTTATTATAGTGTTGTCATATCTAAATTCACTTGTAGCATTTAAGATAGTTTTTAGTTGTTTTTTTTAGGCCAAATAGTACACATTATTATGGCGGCATTTTAGTGCCATGTTAAAAAAAAAATCTAAAATAACGAATAATTAAAGTTGTAATATTTTAAGATTAAAGTCGAAATTACACGAATAAAGTCAAAATATTTTAATAATAAAGTCGAAATGTTTTGAGAATAACGTTGAAATGTTTACAGAATAAAGTTGAAATGTTTTGAGACTAAAGTCGAAATGTTTCTACAATTAAATTTTTTTTGAGAATAAAGTCAAAATGTTTTGAAAATTAAAAAATGTTTTGAGAATAAAGTCGAAATGTTTTGACAATTAAAAAATGTTTTGAGAATAAAGTCGAAATGTTTTGACAATTAAAAAATGTTTTGAGAATAAAGTCGAAATGTTTTGACAATTAAAAAATGTTTTGAGAATAAAGTCGAAATGTTTCAACAATTAAAAAAAGGTTTGAGAATAAAGTTGAAATGTTTTGACAATTAAAAAATATTTTGAGAATAAAGTCGAAATGTTCCAAGACTAAAGTCAAAATGTTTTGACAATTAAAAAAATGCTTTGAGAATAAAGTCGAAATGTTTCGAGAATGAAGTTGAAATTATGTGAATTAAATAGTAGCAATTAAAATTATAATATTTTGGGAGTATAGCCTGTGCATGCAAATGGCCTGGATTGGGAGCACCTGGAAAAGTAGTCAGGCCACCAGAATTGATTTAAATATATGTGGGATTATTAGCAGAAATCATACCTTCCTCTTCAAATGCATTCATTAGACCTATTTGTAGTGCGCCAGCCACCCAATAATAGCAATAAGCTTTGCGCTTTAGGTACTTTTAATATAAAATAAAGTCTCAGGTTTCAAAATCTGTCAGTTTTATAGTATTGTGATGTGTTTTTCACACTCTTAAATGTGGCGGGACAGACTGCTGTATTCATGCTAATCAATTATCTTTTCAATTACAATTATACTGTTAAATTATACCGTTTTCTTTGTGAAAATTTCACCACCTACTACACAAAAATGTCTGTGGCATCCAATCTTTCATTCCTCACCTGTATTTAATTAAAAACAACAATAAAACGTTCTAAGGGTTGAAGTGGACTCCAACTCGTTAACATAAGTTATATTGTTGTCTTTTCTGAGGTATGTAAATGACTATTCACAAGCTGTTTTATTCACGGTATAATACAGTAAATGATTGGAAATGATATTTAACATCTTCCATTCATTATTTGTAGCGTGCCAGCCACCCAGTAACTGCAAGAATTTTTTGTTTTGTTGCTTTTAATGTAACACAATTTAGCTCTCAAATTCTGTCAGTTTTCTCATGAAATACAAATTATGAATGTGTTTTTCCTCTTTATTTCAAGTTTATAGCACAATATAAATGTGAAGGAAAATTAGAAGGAATGAAAAAACAGTATAGCCTAATTTATTCTTAGAATTTCGACTTCATTCTTGCAATATTTCGTCATTATCCTTGTAATACTTCAACTTTATTCTCGTAATTTCGACTTTATTCTCGAAATATTACAACTTTAATCTCTGAATTTTTTTTTATTAATGTGGCACTAAAACGCCATCGTACATAATAGTATATATAGCCTACACTAGTATAGTATATCATTTTAATATCAAAGAGTTGTTGTTCATTGTTAGCTCACAATAACTAAACATCATTTTAACAATTAAAAGTAAAAAAATCCATATCATATAGGTCCATTTTTACAAGGTTAATTTTGGTCACAAGAATATCATTTCATTGATGCAGCACAGGGTCCTAAATGTACATTAAATTATGGATGCTCTACACTGGCTTTTGATTTACCTGTAAAGATACTTGTGTAGAATTGGACCATTGGCCTCCTGTTATCCTCTCTTGCTTTTTTACAACTTTTTGCTGACCTTCACCCCATTTTTTTCCCTCTGTTGCTTTTCCTATACCACTCCCTCTCTAGCTCTCCCATGTTTTTTTTTTCTCCTCTGCACACTCACTCCCCTAGCAGCATGACGGGAGCTAATTATAAAATCAATGGAGCCGGGCTGCCTGCTTTACGGCTGCCTCTAAAACCTTAACAGGGAAATCACTGTAGGATTGATGACTCCTTCACTCTTTATCTCTTTTAATTAGAAATGTAAAAGATATGAAGAGCCTGGGGCCACAGCACTGCACCCTGGCATTACAACATTTTACCTGCTCTCCTTCCTTCCTTCCTTCCTTCCTTTCCTCTCTCCTCCTCTACCTCCCTCTATCTTTCCTTTTTTGCATTTTCATGCAGAGGATGTGTAACGTATAATCTCCCCTATATGTCTCTCTCCTTCTCCAAACACCTCTAGCCAGAGTCTTTTCTCTTACATTAGAAATTAAAAATATATTATGGGTCATTTTGCATTTTATTACGAGTTGATTGAACGGCATTAAACACTGCAGCCTGTATGGTCTCCACTTGCTGGGCAAGATATTAGAGTCATTATTTTCTTTTACATCCTAATACCTTATTTTGAGTTTTGTTCTCGCTTTCATTCTGCATTTTTAAGTAATATTCCTAATTCCTAAACTTTAGTGCATTATTATTAATGTTATTGTTTGTGAGACTGACATGAATGATACCTCAAAAAAATTAAAGAGATACTTCACCCATAAATGAAAATTCTGTCATTAATTACTCACCTTCATGTCTTTGCAAACCAGTAAGATATTCGTTCATCTTCAGAACACAAACTAAGATATTTTTGATGAAATCCAAGAGCCTTCTGACCCTGCATAGACAGTAATGCAACTGAAATATTCCCAGGCCCAGAAACATAGTGAGGACATCAGTGAATGGAGGAGATGAATTGTTGAATAAAGTTGTTTTGTTTTTTTTGCGCACAAAAAGTATTCTCATAGCTTTGGTCGAACCACTGATGTCAAATGGACTAATTTACCAATGTCCTGGGAACATTTCAGTTACATTGTGGTCTATGGATTGTCAGAAAACTTTCGGATTTCATCAAAAATATATTAATTTGTGTCTTAAAGATGAATGAAGGTCTTAGGATCTTAATTTTTGGGTGAACTATCCCCTTAATACCTTAGCAACAACATAGTGTCCTAGGATGGATTATGGTCTGGGCCACTGACAAAGTAGTGCAAACATGAAATTGACAGATGAACAGTGATTAAAGGAATACTTATTCTAATCTGTTGCTTTTGGCTAAAATATGAGTCCAGAATTCACAATAATGCTTCCTCCAGTAAAAAAAAAAAAATAAAAATCACAGCTTTGGATTGTTTTTACTTTTATGCGGAGCTTGATCTGGGCATATTTCTCACCTGATTTAGACAAGATGACTTTTTCACTGGAGAAAGAAATATTAAAGATATAGGCCTCATATTTTAGCAGTAGTAATTTTTTGAAGTTAAATATGTCTTAATGATGTATTTGATTCTTACAAACATGCAGTTTTTGACTTTTCAGTCGTTCGTTTGGATTATTTGTGGATTAATATGATGTTTTTTATCAGCTGTTTGGACTGCTGACGGCACCCATTCACTGTGGAGAATCCATTGATGAGCAAGTGATGTAATGCTAAATTTCTCCACATCTGTTCCACAAAATTTTTTACATTTTCAGTGAATGTTCATTTTTGGGTGAATTATTCCTTTAAATGTGTGCCACTGACTGTTTTCACAATGCAAAAATAGAATACATTAAACGTTATTTATACCAAACACCTCTTCTCTACCTTGGCTTTTTGAAAATATTTTGGTGAGCTTTGATTGTTTAATAAAATAATATAATGTTTAATAAAAGTAAAATTTAATAATGTCGTTTTCACTGTTGCAATATGTAAAACACATAATACAGCAGTAATTTTGACTTTATTTCACAAAAATAATTTTTTTTTTTTACAAAAAAAAATAAATAAAAATTATTCAGACACCAGATATAACTTTTGATATTTTTTACTGGGTGCAGGACACTTTAGTTCATTTATGTAGGTGAGGATAGCAAAATAAAGTAAACTGTGACATATTTACCCAAAAAAATTCAGACTAGTAAAACTGATATAAAATTTGGGACCAAAAGTTTGATTTGACATTTTGACCTGACCATGTTTTGTACATATCCTTCTATCAAAGTTATCTGACATTATCAAGATGAATTTGTTCTGACACAGTTGACCTCTAAGTTCCCATCATAATTTATTACCATTTTCTATACTATAGCAAATAAACTGTGATAATGTAAGAAATGTTGAAGGTGCCTGAATAAAATTAGGTTTGACTGTAATTCATTTCTAATTATCAAGATGAATTTGTTCTAACATAGTTTACCTCTAAGTTCCCGTCATAATTTATTACCATTTTCTATACTATAGCAAATAAACTGTGATGGTTTGAGAAACTTTTAATGTCTGAATAAATTTTGTTTTGACTATGTTTTCAAGTATTTTCTCATTATTAGGATATACATTAAGATACTATGGTATGATATTGATATAGCAGGCCTACATCAATTACATTTTTATTAGCTACTAAAAGTCACTTTTGCAAAATATACAATTGCAAAAATATACATGCTAAGGGTGTATTTTTTTGTTTTCAATCATAAAATGTAGTGATTTAAAGTCATAAGAAATAAACTCACTGATTTTAAGTTGTAGTCGTGAAATATGAAAATTATCTATTAGGCTACATTCATTTTTTAACACTATGATGAAAAGTGCTTAAGAGAGACAAAAGGGGGCCACATATGACCATAATTCATCTTCACAAACATCATAACACCATGACACCATATTATGCCAAGGCAAACACCACTCCACTCAAAAGAATCCAGTTCTATTTATTTTCTTGTAGGTTTCCCTGATAGCCATTTAAATGGCTTTAATCAGAATAAATGAATGAATATCTCTCCACATGTGCCTCTTTTGTTGTTTTTGTAATCGGAACAATCGTTGCTCTTGCCTTTCATTATTGCTCTTTTCTCCTTCATTTAACTCTCATTACTCTCAGCGCCATGTACCGAACACCACAGGAAGTGGCGCATGTTTGCCATGGAAAGAAAAACACGTCCTGCCTCTTTAAATCCATCACCTCAGCCTATCTGCCTTGTGTTTCCATAGCAACATCTCATTGGGATTGAATATATGGGGTCCTTGTAAACCAGTGTATAATGTATGGACCTTGTTTTCAATCTTAGCCCTAGTTTATTGATCTTTTTAATGAAACTTAATTATAGTAATCTTTTAATTAAGAGTACCATACCCCGGTTTACTACAATACCCTTGAGCTATGAATAAATAGAATTGTATATTGTGAGCCCCTGTGTGCTCTTTACAAATAAAGTAGCCACGTCTAAATCCATCATGACTGGAAAAAAAAAAGACGTCCTTTATGGGTATTGAGAAGGGTGTGGTCATCTTTATCATTCAGAAAAAAACTTAAAAGATAAACCAAAATAAATTCTGAAATTAAAAGTCTGGTAATATGAAACAAGCAATAATGCTATGAACTAAAAATCTCTAAAAAGGCTAAATTATTTGAATGTTATTTCAAAATTGACAGTTTTTTCAACCAATTCAGGAGTATTTAATACTATATTAAATACTTCTTAATGATCACATATTTAATTATCTAAAAGATTAAACTCTTTCTTCTTAATGAAACCAAATGTGCATAATAACCATCCACCCTGTCTCTTGTCTGAGCCTTTAATGCTCCTGTATGAGTAATGCAGGGATGTTTCTTTGTCCTCAGATAATTACTGTATGACACATGCAGACAAATGAGGGCACACTGGCAGGATCCATTAGTTTTGGTCTCGGCAGTGTTTGTGTGTGGTTAGCGTTTGATAAATTACACTTCTCCAGCCAGCAGGGTCATTAGAGCTAATCTGTGGTGCACTATCGCCCTCTGCTGGATGGATTCTTTGCGGATTTAGATGTTTCACACCCGTTGTTTCATTGTGAATACTGCCAGCTAAAATTGTGTCATCATTTTACTCACCTTCGTGTCGTTGAAGACGAGTATGACTGTCTGTGGAGAACAAAATACGATTTTTTGAATAAAGTCCTAACTGCTTTTGTTTCTCCTCAATAGAACAGTGTGACCAGGGCCTGTAAAGCGTCACAAAAGACAAAAACATCATAAAATATATAATAAATATAGCCTATGCGACTGATTCGCTGTATTTCAAATCTTCTAAAGCTATATTATACTTTATGTGAAGTACAAACCGAAATTTGAGCCGTTATTCACGGTGAAATCCTCGGCTGTAGCTTTCTAATCTTTTCCTGCTTTCACTCAAATTTGGCGCTTCGACGCGTTTGACGTCACATATGATCGCTATGGATAAATTTCATTTAAAGAAAATGGAAATAAATTTTGTGATACTATTGTATATAATACATGCAGTTCCAAATGAAAGTTAAGGCGGAGGTAGTTCATTTAGAGTCGAGTGACGGAAATGGATTGCACTCCAGGAGTGTGTGAAATGTTTGTTACCTCGATTTCAAAACTCCCAAAATTCGATTCGTGGGGATTTTGTTTTATCCTGTTAAATCAAATCTTTTGATCTGAAAAAAGAAAAGACTCATTCAGTCAGATAGCTGTCAATGCTAGTGCGTTTTCACAATGCGTTGTCAGTCGGCCATATTAGCAGCAGTGAACGTAAACAATGCCACTAAATCGAACAAAACTCATATTTTGCTGATTATTACTGTTGAAAATAGTCCACTATTGTCATGTTTTGGGCTGTACTAATCATTCAAACATCAAGAGTACTATTTCCTGCCAAAAGTTATAACAACTCAAGAAAAAGAGCGCAAAAAACTGAGGAACAAAAGGCGTTTGTGGTTGGCCAAACTGAATCAGGATTTCCAGGGCCAGAATCTTAACAACATTCGTGTTTGTTCTTATCATTTCCATTCAGGTAGGTAAAATATTAGACTAATATCTTAATTAAAACTGCTTGTATGTATCTATGCACTTTCCTGCTTACTAAGTCCGTCTCTATGTGATTTAGCAGCTTCCACACGTTTTTTTTCTGTGGTTTCCCTGCTGAAAAACCAGCATATGCTGGTTAGGTATGTTTTGGTGCTGGGATGCTGGTTTTAGCTGGTATATGCTGGTCCATTGCTGGTTTATGCTGGTCCCTTGCTAAACCAGCATTAACCAGCTAAGGACCAGCATAAACCAGCAAGGGACCAGCATAAACCATCAAAGGACCAGCATAAACCAGCTAAAACCAGCATCCCAGCACCAAAATTTACCTAACCAGCATATGCTGTTTTTTTTCAGCAGGGTTATACAGCATAAATTAGCAGAGCAATGAATTCAGTAGTACATCAACCGTGCAGTCCATGCTGTCGTTTACATCTGAGTATCGCCAATATGGCCGCGCATCTAGGTAACTGACCAAATTGTGAAAAAGTGCAAACCCTCTATAGAATTTAAACACATTTTGAAAGGATTCATGTAATACAGTCCAAAAATATTATAAAAATCACATACTTTATAAATATTTTGCTTTAGGGACAAATGATCTGGGCCTGGTGAGATTCAAGCATGTCAGTGGCAGCGAAAAACCCATGTGTCCGACATAAAAGTAAGTAAACTATGACATTTGAACCATTCCTAAAGCATATACTCAATGAAATGAAGTATATGTAGTAAATAAATAAATAAATGAATAACGGAGAGAGATTCTCAAAAAAATGTTTATTGTGCCTCTTATTGTTTATATGGCTTTTTATATAACAGAATTTGTTGAACACGAACAAAGGACTGACAATACATTAGCCAAGTTTAGAGAACAAGAAAAATATGACGAAGAGTTAAAGTAATCTCAACATTCCACTTGCTATACGTGTGGCTGTGGCGCAACTCTGAAGGAGAAGAGGTCAGTATGACAGCTCACACACTTTCTGACAGCACCACAGTGATGACATTCATTTAACAAAGTACTACACTACAGCTTATTGAGTGCAGCCATCCTCACATTCAACACACAAACACACACGCACGCACGCGCACACACACACAGCTGAGCTGTGGTCATAGTCGTATTGCTTGACTGAGACTGATATCTTTTAATGTTCAGTGGCGCACGACCACCAAATTGCATACTGTGTGTTTTTGGCAATAAAATGGATTAGGTAAAATTAGAAAAAGAACTATATTTCTATAACGAAGATGAAGGTTCTGCAATGACTGCGTAAGATAACGCAGATACATTTCAGTTTATGGTGACACGGCGAGATTTCTGAAACGTAACACATAAATATTGCCTGTTTCTAGGCTGTCGCCAGACAGCAAGTGTTTGGTCCTTACAGAAATGCCCTGAGTCTGAATTTCATGTTTTTCTTTTTTATAGCAAGTTTTGAATAGATGTAGCATGCTTTTCTAATGTGTGTGTGTGTGTGTGTGTGTGTGTGTGTGTGTGTGTGTGTGTGTGTGTGTTTGTGTGTTAGCATAGGTAAGTGTTCTTGTATTTGATACATGAGATTCAGAAAATCATCCAGATGCATTTGTGTAGTTATCCTGAAGAACCGTCTAGGCCGATGAGGTCTCATCCCTCGCAGTCTTTTAATTTGACTCGAGCACTGCATAACTTCTGCCTGAGCGCTCTGCATGAAAGCGGTCCAGTATGACATCATATGCATGATGCAGACATGAAGGTAATGGACATGTGGGTGTTTTCTGTTTGGAGCTGGGCTCCCTGACAGGAGTTGAACCCTACAAGCTGCAAACTTTGGCACAGACACACCATTCAATTGGCAGCGGATCATATGATGCAATGAAAGCCGATACGTAATGGCATTCCCCTAAAAACACGGATCATTCGACGGGAGATACCCAGCCACTGAACTGATTATCAATGACATCTAATGCTGAGCCAAAGTGCCCAAGAACCCAACCAAGCAGCTGGATAAAGACTCAGCAGAGGTCTGCCAGTTATAGCAATCCGATTATCTTTCTGTAAGTCTGCCCAGGAAAGCTATCCAAACAAAACATAACTAAGAAAATAGAATACAGGACAAAAAAAAAATATATAAAGGTATATATAGATATGTATGGGCTTATTCATAAAATGTAAAGAGAACAAACTATCTCAAGGCTGCAATAGTCAAAATGATATTCGAAAGCATCAACGACGACAGAAAAAAGATAAGCAATTTCAGTTTTCATCCTGTATTTTTCTTTTGAAAGACTTTTTGAACCCGTTGAGAGTCAGCTGTTAATGGTATACGTCCATTTGGCTTCTCCTTTTCAAAGCAAACAAACACGTTTTATAAAAGCAGCAGTTATTTTGTCTGAAAAGCCAGTTGTTTTGTCTTTCGCCTTCCCTCTCGTTCTGCGGCAGAGGTCCTGAGAAGAGGTATTTTACGTGAGTTTCTTCAAATCGACTCACTGGAGTCTCTCATCGTTGACCGAGTGGCCTGAGTTAGGAGTGTCTGTACAGGTAAGGCTGGAAGAAGAATGCTTCCTCACTGAGCTCTTCCTCCATGGCTCTTTCTGGACACGTCCACATTGGGTTCCTGGCCGGCCCAGGCCTCTCCGTCGCTGTCTGTACCCCTCTCCTCCTCTCCGTCGTCGTCATCGTCGTCCTCCTCCTCCGGTGAAGGCTCGCTGCCGTTCTCCGTGGCCCAGCTGTCGTCTTCGTCCTCCTGCTCTTTCTTCATAGTGAGCAGGGCGGGCGGAGGAGCGGGCTCTTCGACCTCGGGCTTCTTCTCTGTAGATTCGGCCTGATCCTCGAAGGCCTCTGGGTTTTCCAGCATCTCTCGGATAAGAGGAGGCATGGGGCCTGGGATCTCCATTTTGAGAGTTATGGCCCTTTCTGCTCCTGTTGCACAAAAACAGTTTATTTTAGAATGTGTCGTCTACATAATACAGTTGAAGTCAAAAGTTTACATACACCTTGAAGAATCTGCAAAATGTTAATTATTTTACCAAAATAAGAGGGTTCATACAAAATGCATGATTTTTTTTTTATTTATTAAATAGAAATACAAATAGTCCACAGGAGACAATAATAGTTGAATTTATAAAAATGACCCTGTTCAAAAGTTTACATACACTTGGTTTTCTTTGGTTTTTCAGCATTTTTGTGCATTTGAACTCTTTCCAACAATGACTAATGATTTTGAGATGCATCTTTTCACACTTATGCAACTATTACAGAAGTTTCAAATGCTCACTGATGCTTCAGAAGGAAAAAAACAATGCATCAGGGTAAATGTAACTTATTTTGTGTTCTGGGGAATGTGTAAGTATCTTCTGTAGCTTCTGAAGGGCAGTACGAAAAGAAAAAAAAAAATTATGAAAAAAAAAAAGAAAAATGTACACATTCTTATTCAGTTCAAAAGTTTTCACCGCCCTGCTCTTAACCCAGTGTGTTTCTTTCTGGAGCATCAGTGAGCATTTGAACCTTCTGTAATAGTTGCATATGAGTCCCTTAGTTGTCCTACAATCACTGTTGAAAAGGGTTCAAATACACAAAAATGCTGAAAAACCAAAGAATTTGTGGGACCTGAAGGATTTTTCTTAAAAACAGCCGACAGTTTAATTGTTCAGGACAAACAATGGACTCATGAACAACTATCACTAAACAAAACAAAAAAACAGCTGTGGATCATTCAGGTAACAACACAGTATTAAGGATCAAGTGTATGTAAACTTTTGAACAGGATAATTTTTATAAATCCCAATTCCAAACTTTTCACATCTGTTACATTTGGATGCGTATTTTGCATTTCTTGTCAAATGAGTTGTATTTTGCATTAAAGTGAGTCAAACCTTGTATTATCAGATGGTTTGTATTTTGCATTGAAGCATGTAAATGACGGACTGCATCTTGATTTCGCTCAAGCATGCAAACTTTTCTCAGAAACTCTGCAAAAATTTGCGTTGCCCTCAGTCTGAATACTATTAATTCGCAAAAACACTGTCAATATTGCTGCTCTTGGTTTGAATAAGCCTCAAGTTCACTAATGCATTTGAAAAAAATGCATTAAAGATTTAAATATTGCAAATCACCCAGAATAGTAATGCTAAGGTGATTTCCATGTATTTTTTTTTTAGAGTAAACTGACCCTTGGTGCTGATGCCACGTAGGTCAGTGATCTTCATCAGCATGCGAGGGAACATGTGAGGTTTGTTGGGTCGGCGACGTCGTGCATAGATCTTCAGAGCTTCCAGCAGGGGCTCCTGCAGACGATCTACACGCTCAGGTTCCTCAAGATCCATTCGGTCTATGGAGAAAGAGGTTAATATTAGTATAGTAGCTAAATCTCCCATGTGTACATTTTTCCTGTTGCTTCTTCTAGGTGGCAGCAGGGTTGCAACAAAATTGCAACGTGTAATACCTCCACAGATGAGGCAGATGGCGCTGAGGAGGCCAGTCTCTGTATCATCCATCTCGAGAGGCAGAAGCTGACCAGCAAAGGCAAACACCAGGTCAGTGAGCGGGCCGAAGCCAGCATTATGCATCTGAGTCCGGTTTAGGGTCAGTCCATCCGAAAAGGTCATAGTGTCCTGTTCTGGTGTGTATCGTGTGCAGATTCGCAGCATCTGCAAGAGAGACAGACATTTATGAGGCTAAGAAATATGTGAAAGTTATGTAGTAGATGCATGGTCTACATCAAGGTGAGATTCACAAGGAAGGCGCACGTACAAGAATGTCCAAGCAGGCTGATTTAAGGAGGGTGATCTGATCTGCGATGGTGAGGGTGGTGAAGCCCGGAAGGCGTTTGGCAAATTCCACAATTTTAATGATGCACTTGGTGGAAAGCTCACTGAATTTGTCCCATAGGCCCAGGTCCAGCTGAACCCGGTGGTCTGAGCTTGAGTTCTGATGAAAAGAGAGGAGTGAATATATGTGTGCATTAATATATGATCCACATTTCATTCCAAACCCACATGGCTGTTTATTCCATGAAGCACAACAAGAAATTTTCAAGAATGGACCAAAAAAATTTGGAATTTCAGTCTGTTCTTCACACTGTAGAACTTTGGAGTTGGAATACAGCATATGAATTACATGGACCCTTTTAATGATAGTTTTGTGGTTCTTTTTTGTCATTTTGAAGATTGATAGCCCCAGTGCTCATTAACATTCATTATATTGAAAAGACTATCCAGAAAATTCCTCAGAAAGACTTTCACGGAAGAAAAAGTAATACAGATTTGAAACAACATGACAATATTTATCTTTTGGGTGCACTGTTCCTTTAAATGATGTTTTCAATAATGGAACATGTTTATCACACTACATCTGACATGGTCGGTTTACACCGCTGTAAATAATTCCACATTCCATTGCTGACAGATCTGCTCATTTTCAGAAAACACTCACTGTGGTGTATTTTCCCAGCTGGCAGAGCGAAGGGAAGGTCTCTTGATGTGCTTTGCTCACTTTGTTGACCAGCTCCTCCAGTTCCCCGCTCAGCTCATAGCTCTCTGGTGGAACGACCTCATCCTTCACGTCCTTCTTCTTCTTATTTCGATCATTGCGCACAGCTGAGAATTACAAAGAAAGGCTGTTTAATAATTCTGCAATGGGTTAGCTTTACTTAAAAACTCCCAAACTATGAACGTAATACTTGGATGTGCAACCTAGTGAAACTCTACAAAGTGATGTGCCAGAAAAAAACGAATTATGATTTTGAGTTTAATTGGAACTCGCATCAGAATGGCTAACCAAGTGTGATATAACTATTTGTTTAATATACAATTATGTGAGGCAAGATCTTAGCTACTCAGCAAAACCAATCTCAGAAAAACATGTCCAGGTGTCATCCCAAAAATAAAATATATATTTCTTTATTTTCTATGATGCCCCTCATTACTTGTTTTTAATTTTAATGCATTACTTCTTATATATGTCTTTATATTTCTTATTTAATTATATATACTACCAGTTAAAAGTTTTTGAACAGTAAGATTTTAAATTTTTTTAAAAAGTATCTTCTGCTCACCAAGCCTGCATTTATTTGATCCAAAGTACAGCAATAACGGTAAAATTTAGAAATATTTTTACTATTTAAAATAACTGTGTTGTAAAATGTAATTTATTCCTGTGATTTCAAAGCTGAATTTTTAGCATCATAATTCCAGTCACATGATCCTTTAGAAATCATTCTAATATACTGATTTGCTGCTCAAAAAACATTATGTTGAAAACAGCGGAGTATAATTTTTTCAGGTTTCTTTGATGAATAGAAAGTTTAGAAGAACAGCATTTATCTGAAAAAGAATTTTTTGTAACATTACAAATGTCTTTATAATGTTGGTTTAAAAAAAAAAACTCACTCTAAGCTTTTGATTGGTATAGTGTATAAATCATTCAAAAGCCTTTTATTTCAGATAAATGCTGATCTTTGGATCTTTCTATTCATCAAAAAATCCTGATAAAATGTACTCAACTGTTTAAAATATTGATAATAATAATAAAAAATGTTTCTTGAACAGAAAGTGATCATGCGACACTGAGGACTTTAGAAAACTTAACTTTGATCACAGGAATAAATTACATTTCAAATATATATTTAAATAGAAAACAGCTATTTTAAATAGTAAAAATATTTTAAAATTTTACCGTTTTTGCTGTACTTTGGGTCTTTTGGATTAACGCAGGCTTGGTGAGCAGAAGACACTTAAAACAAACAAAAAAAAAACATTAAAAATCTTACTGTTCAAAAACTTTTGACTGGTAGTGTACGACATTAAAATATAATTTAATTGTATAAAATGTATTGTGAGGTAAATTATGGCCAGGAAATGTTCTTGACAGATTTTGTGAGATTAATTTTGTCGCTTGTCACCTGTTTGGAAAATCTCATAATCAACACTAACCCAATTAGTACATGTTGCGTCATCGCATCTTGCTTGGTTAAGAAACAACGTTACCGTACACCGAATTCCAAATGTAATCCCTAATACATGGAAACTGACCTCAGATCAGACTCCGTGGGTGTTTTGGTGCGTCTGACCCAAGGGAGCTCGGCCCTGCCAACCCTAAACCCCCCTCCCCTCTTTCTCTGGCCCCCCCTCCCATTCTTTCCTTCCTCTCAGGATATCCAGTAATAGCAAAAGCACAATGTGATCCCGGTCCCTACACACATCCCATACATATAAACGCACACATACATGTCCCAGCGGACACATAGAGGGCCAATGTGCCACTCTCCCCGTGACATCATCGCCGTGACCCTGGCAAATGAACAAACACATGCCCCAGACTCGCTCTTTCAACCTCGGGCTATTGTCTTTGTTACAACACAAATCTGTTAGTGCCAAGTCATAAAGTGACTAGAGGAAGGGCTACCAAAGAAATCACACCTAGCGTTGATGGATTGATGTGGGTGAAACTTCAGACACGAAACCCATTTGTGAAGCGAACATTCATATTGAGCTCTAACCTCCGTGCTAACCAGCTTTATTGGTTTGTGTTTGAACTTTTATTTGTCTTTTGTGTCTTCAAGTGTCTGGCGGTTTACAGTCTGTTTATGCCTGGGTGTCCCGGCGCTCAAGTCTCACCACTCTAAATTTGTCTGTGTGTCTCTGGGTTGTATGTCTGTTTCACAGCTTCTAACCTATATCAGCGTGTCCCCGTCTGTCTCCTGTCCCGTCTCTATATTTGTGTTTGTGTATGTGGGTCTTGGCCGAAGCCCAAGGAGCCCGTGTGCCTGGCAGAGGCCCGGACCCTCACCTTCCTTGGACATGCCAACCTCGAAGCACTTCTGCAGCCGGCAGTACTGGCAACGGTTGCGTGTGACCTTGTTGATCTGGCAGTTCTTGTCACGGTGGCAGGTGTACACCATGTTCTTCTGAATACTGCGACGGAAGAAACCCTGCAACAGACGTCCAAGACAGCGAGTAGGTCAGCTGAAGAGTAGGTCAACCACCATCCCTCTCCTATCATTTCACTTATACAAGCTGTCAGTATATTGTTCAAAGTTGCTGATCCAGAACTGTTTTTTGCTAATGCTTTTGTTTTTGTTATATACAGTCAAGCCAAAATATAGTTCATTTATGTAAGCGAGGATAAAAATTATAAACATTTTGGGACCAAAAATTTGACACTTTTGCCTGACCATGTTTTGTTACATACCTTTCTATCAAAGTTACATTTTTATCAAGATGAATTTGTTCTGACACAGTTGAACTCTGAGTTCTTTTCATATTTTATTACCATTTTCTAAACTACAGCAAATAAACTGTGATAAAGTGACCACACATTAATTGAATTGTTTGAAATATTGTGTCAAATTGTATTATTACTTGCGGCAAACCACTTACAATTGGGTTAAAAAAACTAACTAGACCTGTTTACACAGGACATGTTTTGTGTCCATAAATAGTTTTTGTATGTAAACGTGTGCTAAACAGGTTTTTTTCAGCATTTTGTACAATGAAGGTCACATTTTTAACATGCCGTGTCAATTCAAAAGTTGTTTGTTTAACAAAAATAGATGAGAAACTTATTTTTAAACATGTTATGTGAACTGCCTCTTACTTAGTGGAAGAATTTTTTTGTGTGACCCTAAACCACAAAACCAGTCGTAAGTGTCAATTCTTTTGAAATTGAGCGTTATACATAATCTGAAAGCTGAATAAGAAGCTAGATACAACTATTTGAAAATCTGGAATCTGAGGGTGCAAAATGCTAAATATTGAGAAAATCGCCTTTAAGTTGTTTAAATGAAGTTCTTTGCAATGTGTATACTACTAATCAAAAATTAAGTTTTCATATATTTATGGTAGGAAATTACAAAATATCTTCATGGAACATGATCTTTACTTAGTATCCTAATGATTTCTGGCATAAAAGAAAAATCTATAATGTTGACCAATACAGTGTATTTTTGGTTATTGCTTTTATTTTTTATTTATTTTTATTTTATTTCTTTTTATTTCTATTTTGGTTATAGACTTTTTTTTTAGTGAGTAATCTACTTGGTGAAATTTAAGTAAATCTTTGTGTCTGTGACCAGTATTCACTTACTATTAAAAAGTATAGCTCAACGTAAGTTCACAAATGAAATACCTGTATATTGTTTAAACTGTTACTGGCTTAAGTTATTATTTTGGAATAAATGTAAAGTGCTTAAAAACACTAGCTTGATGAGATTCATACTTGGCTTTAATTAACAGAATATTGATTATACTGTTTTTTTTTTTAATTATTATTATTATTATTTTTGTAAATAAATTATAGAAATTAATTATTTAGCAAGGATGTTTTAAATTGTTCAAAAGTGATGATAAAGACTTTTATACTATTATATTTCAACATAATAATAAATGTTTTTGAACAGCAAATCAGAAAATTAGAATGTGTGACTGGAGTAATGGTGCTAAAAAGTAGCTTTGAAATCACAGAAATAAATTCCATTTTAAAATATATTCAAACAGAGAACAGTTATTTTAAACAGTAAAAATATTTCAAGATTTTACTGTTTTGTCTGTACTTTAGATCAAATAAATGCAGGCTTGGTGAGCAGAATGTTAAAAAACATTAAAAATCTTACAGTTCAAAAACTTTTGACTGGTAGTGTATATATAGGACAATTACGTTTTATACCTTTTTTAAGTTTTATATTGTTTTATTATGTTTGAAAGCAATAAGCTGCTTGAGTCGTGACTAAAGTTGTTTTTTTTATCACAGTAGCATATGTTACAGCACATATTTTTACTTTTAAATATAGTAAAATTACTTCTTTTGTGTTTAACAGGAGAAAGAAACTTAAACAGTTTTGGAACAAGTGGAAGGTGAATAAATGTTAACAGAATTGTCATTTCTGGGTAAACTATCCCTTTAACATACTGTGTAGCTGATACTGCGCAACTGTATCCTTTTCAAGTGACCTTTTGTATGTTTTCATAAACATTTTTGCTCCCTGCACTACAAGTTATTCAGTCCGTCTTAGTTTCTCAGTGCTGACAGGAGTGAAAATACTTTTCAGCATTCAAGTATTTTTAACATGCGAGAGCTAAACCTCCATGTCTCTCTGTTTTTTTCACATTTTTGCCAAACGTCAAGACAAATTGTGTAACAGCCTCATGAAAAACATGAGATTCGTCAGGCCACAGGCGACGGGAGTTCTGCTGTTTACCTTGCAGCCCTCGCAAGAACTGACACCATAGTGGTACCCGGAAGACTTGTCCTGGCAGACGAAGCAGGGCTTGTAAACACGGGGCGGAGGTGGTGGAGAAGGGGAGCTGGGCACCATCTCCTCCGAACTGGTGCTCTGGGTCTCGACCGCTGAAGAGGAGAGAAAAGAAAACATCAGACGCTTCATCTAATCACATCACTTCACACTATTTACACAACACAGGAGGATTTAATGAGAGGGTGATATTAAACGCCACATGGAGAGAAGAAAAGATTCTCCCGTGAACCTTTTAAACCGTATCCAATTTCAAAGACCCACAACGGCTTTGAAAACCATCATGATGCCTCGCTAAACCTTTTTCATGATGCCCTCGAGCAGAAACACACAAGACGCTACCCATCGCTGCTTTTTAAATCTGGTATTGTGTGCAAAGCATCTGCCAACTAGGTAAAAGTCAAGTCTAGTTAACATGTCTGTTGAATATATCTCCCTCTAGCTTAGCCCCCAAGCCCACCCTGTCCTTAGGGGGCCAGGATTTTAGGAGATTAGGCTGTGGTGATTGACACTGGAAAGAAAAGAAAACACAAACAGTTTAACATTAGCAGACAGATAAGTGGAGCCGATAAGACAGGTAGCTCATCTGTGTCACAGCCTGGGGGGAAAAACTCCACCCTGCGTTTGGCGTCTTGCACGCGGGACGGCCGACTGACGTGGGGCGAGTGTCTCATATCTCACTAATTCTGATGTCAAGCCTTGCTAACAGTTGTAACTAGGGGTGTAACAGCGTATAGTGGATGGAAACACTATGTATCATCTATAATCCACCCAAAAAGAAAGCTTAGACAGAATTAATTTAGAATCAAATGTGGTAAACCTAGAAGGCCACAAATGTACCATTTTAGCTCTATTCTGAGAGTTTCATATCGTGAGATAAGTATCACTTAACAGACTAAAAAAAGAGATTTTATTTCACACGAGCACATGCCAAAGTCAACTTTTACCCTTGGTTGCTCAAAATTCAACCCCCCAGCCTTCACCCTTGCCATTCTTTGACACACAAACCCTATTTTTCTCTTGTTTCCCGGCCCTAAATTCCTCAGTGCAGTCCTGCTAGGTTTTAATAGAGGCCCCTGCTCGTAAGCTAGGCCTATAAAGGTGGTCTCATGGCTGGACTGGAGGCCCCAGCCCGGCTGGCGGGGTCTTTATTAAGACTCAGACACCTCGGGCAGCCATTCACACCACCAGCTGTAGCCTGAGCTAGTAAAAAAAAAAAAGGCCCAATCATAAACATAAAAAAACAGGGAGGCTCTAAACTTCTTGCTTTTATTGCCCCACCTTCTTCAGCCACCTTCAATGGAAAGCCTAAACTTAACCTACAACCCCTCCCTCGCTGTCCCACCACAGGGTTCAGCAAAAACCACCAGCTTGGCCTTTTACAAGAGTTTGGAGACTTCAAAAGAAGAAAAGGGGGCATAAAAAGAGGAATTTGATAGAAAACAGAAAGAAAGAGGGACGAGGGTGGAGGGGTGAATGAGGAGAGGCAAAAGTCCCATTTAAGGTCGAGCTCACATACAGTAGGGCCTTCTGTTCATGGCCATGGTTACAAACAAATCGCTTATTCTTCAAGCGAGAGCGAGAAATGCACAAGCTTTCTGAGTGTATGATGTATAAAAAGGCTAATTTCATCTGAACCAGCAATGTGCTTGACGTTTGTTTCCCAGCTGTTGTGCAATGTCAAGTTAGTTGTTTTTTTTACTGGTCTGCTTTGAAGTACAATTGAGCAATGTTATCTGAATAGGTTCTAGGTTAGTTTAGAGATGAGCCGATTATGGCTGGCACTAGTGGTTATTTTAGTAATCGAGTAATCTGTAGATTAATCTGTCGATTAATCGGGTAATCAACTGTTGTGCAATGTCAAATTAGTTTTTTTTTACTGGTCTGCTTTGAAACACAATAGAGGAATTGTTCTCTAAATAGGTTCTAGTTTGGTTTAAAGAAAAACCGATTAGGGCCGCCACCAACGATTATTTTGGTAATCGAGTATTCTATCGATTATTCTGATGATTATTCAAGTAATCAACTGTTGTGCAATGTCAAATTAGTTTTTTTTCTAGTCTGCTTTGAAGTACAATAGAGAAATGTTATCTGAATAGGTTCTAGTTCAGTTTAAAGAAAAAAACAATTAGGGCTGTCACTAACTATTATTTTGGTAATCAAGTAATCTGTCGATTATTCTGATGATTATTTGAGTAATTGACTGTTGTGCAGTGTCAAACTAGTTTTTTTTACTGGTCTGCTTTGAAGTACAATACAGGAATGTTATCTGAATAGGTTCTAGTTTAGTTTAAAGAAAAAACTATTAGGGCCGTCAATAACGATTATTTTGGTAATCGAGTAATCTGACGATTATTCTGTCGATTAATCAAGTATTTTGATGATTAATTGCGTATTTTGGTAATAGAGTAATCTGTCGATTTATTCTGATGATTAATTGAGTAATTGAAAATTAACTTTTTGAATGTTCATAACTCTCGGTAACCGAATTCTGATAAATATATATCTGAATATCCGAAGTCTCGATATTATCATGGTTTAATGACGGTGCAATTGTTTTACAATATATGGCTACTACTGTCATTGTTGTTGTTGTTTTTATTATTATTATTATTATTATTATTATTATTATTATATTCTACTTTGTTTGGCTTCCTAAAACACCAAAGTGAATGTAATTTAGACTGAGACAGTATATCACAAAAACAGGGTTGAGTCACTTTTAAAGTTCAGAGAATTTAATAGAATTCATATAGAATTTAAAATTCAAAATTGTATTTTTTTTTGTAATATTGCAATAAATATTGTATCAGGACTCCATATTGCAATATTATCATATCGTGAGATTTTGATATTGTTACTGTTTTGATTAACAGGATATAATTGGGCCTGATCATTGGATGTTTTCAGATGTTCAAAAGTGTGGATAATTGTTTAGCTGTTATCGATTATTAGACGATATATAAGTGCATCCCTAATTGAGAACACTAACTAGCAAATTGCCACCAAAATAACTAAAGAACTAACGCAAAAAAGGGTATCAAAACATAATAGGTCACATTAAAGTTATAATTCTTGTATAAAGCCCAAACATGTATGCTGTCACAACACATACATGTTGTGAATACTAAGGTTATGCTTTGAACTAAATGTTGCGCAGCAGGATCAATGCTCGCCACTGAACCTAGTGTGAACTTATTTGTTTATATAGCAATGCTGGCAATATGCTGGTAATGACAAGCACTTGAAAAGGAGCGCAAACTGCATGTGGCGTGAAGAAACGGCTACTGATTGACACCGTCTGAGTAGCTGAGAGTAAAAAAGAAAGGGAGGGGGGAGAGAGGGACAAAAATCCATCAGGATCTCTCAACAACCCGAGACGGTTCCTGCCGTAAAAACCCCAGTCGCTTTCCCTCCCTCTAACACCTCTTCCCAAATATCAGTCAACACTTCTCCCGGGGAGCACAATGGGATGGGTTCTTATGTCAGCCCGGAGGCCCTCTCTGCGTCCCCTCCGCTAAGCTCTCCTCTGTTTGGGAAACAAAGCGCTCTGAAATGAGAGGCCTCCTTATCAGCTCTCCAGCCAGGGACTTGATTTGCATCACAATGCGAAGGCAGAGGGCGGATGGCTGCTGATGGAGAGACAGGTAGAAGCCGACTGCAGTTATCAGTAGAAGCTGTTCATTTCCTGCCTGGTATTGTGTTTCTGTCCTGAACTGGTCTCTCTGTGTCCTCTGTACACAAGTATTCCAGGTGGACCGTCCTATGCTAATCCCAATGTCAACCTAGACAAAATGCCCCTGTGGTAGGAAAATGTCCATATCTACAAGCAGAAACAGATACAATATACGCCACACTAGGGGAAAGTAAATACACGAATGTAAAAAGTGTAACGATACGAACATGCACACAATGATCCAATGCGGGGAAATCATGTACACATACACAAAATGGATATATATATTATTATTATTTATTTTTTTTATTTTTTTTGTCAAATTTTAAAATATTTTTACTATTTAAAATAACTGTTTTCTATTTGAATATATTTTAAAATGTAATTTATTTCTGTGATCAAAGCTACATTTTCGGCATCATTACTCCAGTGTCATATGATGCTTCAGAAATTATTCTAATATGCTGATTTGCTGTTCAAAAAACATTTTATATTATTATATTAATATTTTAAACAGTTGACTATAAAAAACTTTTTTTGAGCAGCAAATCAGAATATTAGAAGGATCATGTGACATTGAAGGATCATGTGACTGGAGTAATGATGCTAAAAATTCTGCTTTGAAATTATAGGAATAAATTACATTTTAAAATATATTCAAATAGAAATCAGTAATTTTAAATAGTAAAAATATTTAAAAAAAAATTTCTCTGCTTAGTGAGCAGAAGAGACTTCTTTAAAAAACATTAAAAATCTTACTGTTCAAAAACTTTTGACTAGTAGTGTTTTTTTATAAACATCAAATATTTAAATATTTGTATTAAACTTTTTTTAACTTCTAAAATTATATGCATTTGTTAAAAAAAACATAAGTAATAAATTAAAAATATATAGGTTAAATATTTTAAATATATATAGGTTAAATATTTTAAATAGGTTAAATAGTCAATTAAACACTATTTCTATACACTATTTCCATACTAATATTACATTAAAATACAAGTAAATAATTAATTTATAATAAAGTATTTTTTATTTATTAATACACTTTGAACTCATACATTAATACAATAAAAAATATCTAAATATTATCCATAACATCTATATTTAGGTGAGATATCAATGACCACAATAACCATGCATGCATACTATAAACATTTCATTGTTGGCGAAAAAAGTGGTCTAGGTTCAAATCCATTTCCTGAAGAAGTGACGCTGGTAACACAACAAACAAGTAGTGCAAACAAATCAGGCCACATGGGTAACAGGAAGTGAGCTGTGACCTTGAGTTTCTTTATTTTGGTCCAGAATGAAAGCCTAAAAATTAGTCCGTCCACAAGTCTAAAAGGCCAAAAAACAAGTGTCAGCTTCATGTGTTTTTAAGTGTTGCAACACTACTTTTAGCTGAGCAGCATATGACGCATTGGCTGCGGAACAACTATTCTTTCACAATAGAAGAGCAGATTTTGTGTACGTGACTGTGGGTGTGATTGAATCTTCAGTGGAGCTCTGTTCCCAAATCTAGTCTTGGCATGTGAGCGTGTGTGTGTTCAGTTCTGCATGGGCGCCCGTCCAACGAGTGTCTCTAAAGACTCCCATTTGATTTGCAAATATAGTTCTCTGCGTCTCAATTCCTCTTAAGTATTTCAGCGTGTTGGGCGTGTATTTGCGTGTCGCTCGCTTTGCATTTCTCAGAACATAATCTTGCTTCCCTCCACTGAAAAGCTCCATGATTTCGCTTGGCCTCATATTACAGGCGAGTTGGGTGGACAGACTGCTTTGTTGTGCGTGCAGCCAGTGTGGCAGACGGGCCACAGATTGGCCAGGTTTTTTGGAGCGGTGTGATTGATAGACTGACTGGCAGGGCCCCCCTCTCTCTCCGAGCGGTGCCTGATGGGCAAGGACACACAGCCCTCTCCTCTGGCTGCCAACTTCCTGATGAGGGGAACCGACCGTGGCTCTTTCTCGGTCTCTGTGTCTCATTGCCCACGGCTTCCTGCCATCAGCCAGATCCTCCTCACATGCTGTTGTCATCGTACAACCTCATACTACACAACCCCATTTCCTTCCTCTCCACCGCATCACTGTTTCTTTCCGCTGGATGTATTCTCACTGATTGCAGGCTTTATCTTACTACAAGCTGTTTTTTGACATTTAGAAATTCACATATTGCAGCCAGAGTAAAAATGCTGATGTATTGAGAGAAACAATCATTTAAAATTCCAGATATTATTTTGACATTTTACTTTACTTTACTTTACTGAATGTGGGGGGAAAACTCAGTAATTGACCAAAAAAAAAAAAAAATCTTAATGATGGCAATAAGTTGATGAGCTGATAATAAAATAAAATAAAATAAAATAAAATAAAATAAAATAAAATAAAATAAAATAAAATAAAATAATTCTGGATAATGCCAACAAGCTGATAATTCTTTTAAAATATTAAAATAAAATAAAATTATTCTGAATGATGCCAATAAGCTAATAATTGTTTTTAAATAAATTAAAATAAAATAAAATAAAATAAAATAATTCTGGATGATGCCAATAAGCTGATAATTGTTTTAAAATATTAAAATAAAATAAAATAATTCTGAATGATGCCAATAAGCTAATAATTGTTTTTAAATAAAATAAAATAAAACAAAACATAATAATTTTGGATGATGCCAATAAGCTGATAATTGTTTAAAAAAAAAAAAAAATAAAAAAAATAAAAAAAATAATTTTAGTTGATGCCAATAATAAAAAAAATAATAATTCTGGATGATGCCAATAAGCTGATAATTGTTTTAAAATAATAAGATAAAAAATTACAATAAAATAAAAATAATTCTGGATGATGCCAATAAGCTGATAACTGTGTTTATGTATAACTAAACTAAACTAAACTAAACTAAATGTACTAAAAATGTACTTACTTTGCAAATATACTATATATAAACTAACTTAAAAATGCAATTAGAATGGGAAAGGTTATATTTTTGAACACAGAAAAAACCTTCAGTAATTGTTTAAATTAAAAAAGCAATAAATAAAAATTCAGTCCAATGTAATAAAAAAAATAAAGGAAAATGTACTATTTGTTTATTATTTATTTATGTATATATTACTACATTTACAAATGTACTTTAACTAAAAAATAAATAAATACACTAAACAATGCAATGATAATAGCAAAAAATACTATTTTCGAACACAAGAAAATTAAAAAACCTCACTTATCAACAAAATACAAAAATACAAAAATAAAAGTCTGACCAATTCAAAAAGTGGATAATTGTTTTACATGTAAATAAAAAAAAAATAAAAAAAACAAGGTAAATCTAAAATCTAAAATGATGACCCAATATAATCATTTATCAATTAATAATCTCTAATATCACACAGTAAATGAGAAGGCCCGTTTTAAAAACAATGTCTCTGCACAACAGATGCAGTGCGAAAAGCAGTGTTAAATCCCGGGCTGAGAGGTGTGTGTGCTTTCATTAAAGGTGCTGAGCAGTAGCAGTTGCTGTCAACAGCTGTGTACAAGCTCATTACCTGATCTCCCCCTCCTCTCCTCCCATTTCTCTACTTTTTATCCCTCCCTCCCTCTTATGCGCTTCATCCCAGGCCTGTAAAAAAGGAGGAGTCCTTCCTGTTGCAGTAAGGCCCTCTCTGAAAGGAAGCCCTGTGATAAAACTGGGCTGCCGTCCAAGTGATGGCTCAGAGGGAAAGACAGAAAAAAGAGAGAAAGGCTTACATACAGCCCAGACTGGACAAGACCGAAGGAATTTACACCCTCATGTCATAACCAGCACACAGGCATGAGTACATACATGAACACATACAGTTATCATTCTCAGTCAATGAGTCGGCCAGCAATAGGTCTCCTGTAGGTCAATGCTATCACGCAAAGGGCAAGCAGGTATTTGCTGGATTTGTCTGAAAGGGTTAGTTCATCCAAAATTAAGCCTGTCATCGTTTATTCACCACAGTGTCATTCCAAACCTGCATTACTGGAACAACAAAAGAAAATAATCTGAAAAAGATTTTTTTTATGTACTTGGAAAACCATATCAGCTATTGGGTTTGGCCAGAATTTTGAGTTATTTATTTTTTACAATTGTACCAACTACTGAGGGCTTTTTTGTGTTCAAAAACATAACTTTTTCCCATTTTCATTAATGCATTAAGAGCCAGGGGTGTAAACTTTTGAACAATGTACATTTTTCTTATTTTGTAAAATATTATATTTTTTTATTTAGTACTGCCCTTCAGAGGCTACAGAAGATAGTTACATGTTTCACCGCCAAGCTCTTAATGCATGTTTTTCTTTCTGAAGCATCAGTGAGCATTTGAACCTTCTGTAATAGTTGCATATGAGTCCCTCAGTTGTCCTCAGTGTGAAAAGATGCATCTCAAAATCATACAGTCATTGTTGGAAAGGGTTCAAATACACAAAAATGCTGGAAAAACCAAAGAATTTGTGGGACCTAAAGGATTTTTCTGAAGAACAGCAGGCAGTTTAACTGTTCAGGACAAACAAGGGACTCATGAACAACTATCAAACAAAAAAAAAAATAACTGTGGATCATTCAGGGGGATCAATCAAGGGGATGTAAACTTTTAAGCAGGGTCATTTTTATAAATTCAACTATTATTTTTTCTTGTGGACTACATGTAAACATCTTTTATGTGAAATATGAAAAAAAAAAAAATTGTATGATTTTGCAGATTCTGAAAGGGAGATGTAAACTTTTGACCTCAACTGTATTTTATTTAATTATACTTTTATTTTACATAAAAACAATTATCAGCTTTTTGGCATTATCTAGAATAAATTATTTAAAATTCTGTCAATTACCATGGCTTTTTTTTTTTTTTTTCGTTCACAATGTTTGTTTTTTTTAGCTGTAGACAAAAACATTAATAGAGGTTTAAAACAATGTGCGGTCATATTTAATGTTGCTCTGCAAAATCAAGTCATTCCAACAGGAATCAGCACAATTGGGAGTTGCAAAACACAGATTTCGGTTATTTTCAAGTCGCTCACGTGATTTTCCCACATTGACCAACGGGAAGTTGGTTGGTTTGAAAGTGACTTCTGTGTAGGAAATGCTTCCTATATTTCCACACTGTGGAGCAGTTTTTGCTTGCAATGGTCACATGGACTACCGATGTCCTTACTACCTTTCTGGGCCTTGGACATGGTATTTACGTTGCTGTCTCAGGCTCAGAAAGCTTTGAGATTTCATCAAAAATATCTTGCGAAGGTCAAATGAAGGTCTTACAGGTTTGGAACAACATGAAGGTGAGTAATTAATGACAGAATTTTCATTTTTGCGTAAACCATCTCTTTAAACTACTCTCAATCTGCATTACTACACTGCAACTCAGAAACCCCAAGGCATGTCAGCATGAAGGTGAGCTAGCATTTGGCCTGATTGACCCTTGAATGAGTGGCACTAACACATCAATGGACTCAGAGAATCAATCACCCACACTTGAGTCCTTCCTGGATTACAGGCAATCAGACACCCTCTCAACTACGGCTTACACAGATACTGGGCTCTCCATTACCAAAGGTCTGGTAAGCAGAAGGCTGCTGGTTTAAGCCTCACCAACTCCATTGATCTTCATTGGATCCATCATGCCCTTGAGCAAGTCATTTACCCTTGGCTTGCTCAAGGGGCTTGTCTCTATAATAAATGTAATTTGCAATATGTAAGCTGCTCCAGATAAAAGCGTCCACTGATAGACTATTTAATTAAAAATAAAGTTTTCAATTAGAATCAAAATGGTTTTTATAGCCTGAAGCCATAGGGAAACCTCCACAAAGACCTTTTTAATTCCCTAGCTATTTAGAAAGTCATTGTTTCAGCGGTTCTTTACAGAAACTTCACTCTTAAAAAAAAAGGTTCCAAAAGGGTGTTTCTGCAGAACCTTTTTTAGGTTACTCAAAGAACCTTTAAGTGAACAGTTCTTAAAAGAACAAATTTTAAGAACATTTTAAAAATCTGCATTTGAAAGGTTCCATGGATGTTGAAGGTTCTTCATAGAACCATTGATGCCAATAAAGAATCTTTATTTTTAGGAGTGTTGAACCTGGTAGAACTTTTTTCTCTATGCAGCCAGGAAACAGTTCTGCAAAAGAACAATTGAATAGAAAAGCTTTTGTTTAATCCTAAACACAGGCCATTGGGTAAACCGTTTAAGGGACTTTTGTCCTATTCCTCTAGTAGGACTCCATCCAAGCTAGACAGTGAGGGGTAATCAGAGCACAAAGCCTGGGAATGAAGGCCTGATTCAGAGAAGACAGATTTCTGGTACAGACATCCAAATTTGCAACTCCACTGAATCTCCAGCACCCCCACCAGGCTTCATCTGTGCTGTCAACCCCTGAGTGAGAGTGTCTCCTCTAATTCCTCTCCACTCCAATGGCTGGATGCGTCCTCCATGGACACAACCATTGATCAAGCCAACAGGCAGCTAGACAGCCTCATCTACCCATTATCTTTGATCTTCTGCTCCTCGCAGACTTCCTCTCACCATCTGTCTGCGCTCACCTGCTTTAAGACGGGCAACTTCGCTTGAGTCACAGCCTGAAGTGTCTCTCAGCTCGGGACTTGGGACCTTATTGCTTCCTTCCCCAAACAATAGAAACCACAAAAGAAGAAGCAGCCGAACTTTAAAGGCTGACACCTTAATTCTGCAAAGGTCTGTTTGACTTGCTTGGGTCTCATCTAACTGTCATGATCCCTAATTAGTAAGCAACTGCATGAGCTCGATGCAAAGCTTTGCTTTGCATAAGAAGAGGACCCAACAGAGTTGTGGCTTCCTGCTGTTTACGTGATTTGTGGTCGATGAATGTAGTAGCTGTGGGTCTCTTGTGTATAAATACTTGCTTTTTCAACATCATTTCAACAGCCTGGCACAGTTCTGTTCTTTCTAATGGCACAAGGGCGAGTCCGTGAGAAACTTCTGCTTTGACTATAGGGGAAATTACAATATGATGTGTGCTTACGCGAGTGGAATTTTTCACTTTAGTGTGGCATCACGCCTTCAGTGACTGCCCAAGATGTTATGGGCGTGGATGGGCACGCTTCGTGGAAACTGGCAAGTGCGAAGTTTCAAAACAACACTGCGTGCGGTTTGATGTACTCTCGTAACCCCGAAGAGCAACAGACGTAGGAAGTCACCTTGAGAGACAAATCCAAACCCATCTTTGACTAAACCACAATACCCTTCTTATTTAGAGCCAACACAGCTTTTCTAAATGGAGCGTAGACCATCCCAGCCATAGAAAACCATCCACCAGACAGACGATGTAGTCCCTGCTCATACTGAACACTGTGCTGAGTCTTTAGACAGCAGATGATCGTTTAAAAAGATGGATGTGTGGGGGTAAAGTACAGATGGTCTTCCCTAACAAGCATCCTTGGGCTCTTATATCCATTTATCTTTTATGGCTGATTTAGGATGGCCTCTCACCTCCATCTGCATGTACACACATGAAAAATGGAAAATATATGTACATGTTTTCATATTACATTTCTCAGCTAGGGGTTTTAACACAGTTTTCACTATTCAGATGTTGACTTGGCACATCAACACAGAGTCTAACATCTTAAAAATACCCATGGCCCAACAATTTGTTGTCCTATAGAAATAGCCTTAAAATTTATGTTCAAAGGCAGTCAATCGCTTATTCATGCAGTGCTTTGATGGCTGTAGAGACAATGCTTTAAAAGGGATAAATATAAAGACGCAACTTCTCTCAGTTGTACCGCACTGACTCTCAGCATGTTAAACCACAGCACACGGAAATCTCAGAGAAATCTTATTTCCCCTTTAAAGCATTGCCACTAAAAATACCAAATGAAAAAAAAACTCTACATCAACTAGTCGGTTGGTGACTTGCAGACCATTGTACAACAGGATGTTTTTCATGACAAGAACTACAAGAGTATCTATGACATGAAACCACTGATAAAATCAGTCTGTAAGTACAATAATGTGCAGATTTCTAAAGTATCAAAATGCACTGAGATGACTTTAAACACTATCAATTCTACCACAATCGATTCTGAGAAGCATCACCTCATCAACAGTGCTGCAAGCCCTCAACCTGATTCTCATTTTAGATAAAACCAATGACTGAATGACGGGGAGTTCCTACGGGCCAACTGCGGGCGAACATAGTGGGGGTTTGAGCTATATTTCGCCTCACATTTTCACATAACAGTGAGCACTAGTAACGACGGAGCCAAGCCGTCAGTCAACAACACACTGGTAACAGAACTTCTCCCCTCACACTGAGCTCACACATGGTTTCAGACTGACAAAGATCCTGCCAACGCCTCGCCCCCAGAGAGAAACTGCCAACCAGGCACTGGAGCTCTCAGTAAACATCCACTAAATCATCAGACAAAGGGGAGGTGATGGCCAAACTATGACAGCCATTGAGCCTCACCCAGAGTTTTCAATCCCATGATGCCTGGCCTTGTTTGTGTCTCTCAGAGACCCATGAAAGTGAAGAGGAAAGATTAGCTAATTAGCAATGCTTCCTGAATAGATCTGGGACAAATTTGGACTGTTCAATGAGCCTTTCGGCTTGCCCATCGGGACCCGTCTGAAATCTACAACAAGGTGCTAAGAACTCACCCGTGAACCATGTGCATCAATTGCACCGTCTGATCATTTCACAGTCAGCCTAAAATTTGCCCATCCCTCAAACAGTGCAAAACAGTCATTGTTGCTGTTCTATGAGAGGCGGATCTCTCTTATTTACGGTTCCTTGACCCTGCCGGGATATTATAAACTGCCCAAACAGAAGCAAATGGATTCCAGCGGCAGACTGTGGAATCTCAGTGGCCGCGTCTGGCCTTTTCTCTTGGGTTTGCCTACGACTCCCTCTTAGACAGGCTTCAACGGCCATCCATACACAGCATCTGCACCACCTTTAAATCATCAAAATGCACTAAAACACCTTATGCATAATTCACAGAGCTTACCATTTAGGGATGCACTGGCTATGTAATTGCAGATTCTCATTTTTCCTATTTTTACACACTTGCAATGAAGTGCAAGATTGAATAACACAAGTTAAGAAGTAAAAATATTATTCACAGCTTGTTTAACAGAGTTGATTGATGGACTGGGATGCAATCAGTGTGAATCCCTCACGGCCAACCACTTTTTCCTATTTCCTCCAATGCTGAGAGACACACACTCTCTCTCTCACAAGCATCGAATCAATCAAGTATCGTTTTTTATTCTCTAGCCTTGTCGGGCACTCTAATCTTTTAATTGAATCTTTTTGTAATTATAACGAAATAATTGAGGACTTCCATTAAAACAAAAAATGAGATCGGGCTGCGTGTGACAGCGGACACAGGAAGCCCTCATTTCCCTGTCTTTCACGCAGAGCTCTGTTTCAGAGAGCTTATCAGACTCTGATGTGGACAGCACACTTTGCAGAAAACAATGGCGTGTGTGTATGAGCCTGAATGATCAGGGCAGGAAGACGATCCCGGATTCTCGTCCTCATTTCAATGCAGCAAAAACCCACCAAAAATGTAGTAAATTAAACTAGACACAACAGTCTAAAAAAACTGTGAAATTGTAGTCACACAACATGAGCAATCTCTTAGCAAATAAAAAAAGAGGAAATTAAGAGCATTTCAGAGAAACGTGATGATATCTTTCTTATGTATAGATGACTAAATCACCTGCGTGCTTCCTTTTTTGAAAACATATGGCTCAATAGAGCCAAGTATGGCTCAATAAAAAAGCCCTTTCAGCTCTCTTTCCTTTCAGGGATGGAACAAGGGCAGCTCACACAGTCACGAGAGCTGACATTGGCCCGTGCAAAGCCTCTCCATAACCTCTGACATTGAATTTAAAAAAACTGCAAAGGTCTTGAACTGCTGCACATAAAAACAGGAAAGACTGGCCACACTGACTGTGGGCTGCGATTCTCGTGCTCTTCACCTCTAACAGGCAGCAGGGGGGTTTGTGAATGGTGCAGGGCAATGCAAGTGAGGACCCTTCATTGTCAGCGTGGTTTACTGTGTGGTTTAAGTTTCCTGGAAGCCTCTACAAACCAAGAAGTTGGTACATTTCAATTGCTCTTTGGTGAAAATACAAACAAAACATCTGAATGCAATCCACAAATGTATATTATTCAGCACATCAAAAACACACAAAGTTGCACTGGTTCCATGTTCACCATTCTAATGTTCAATACAGTAATATTATTGCAATGTAAAACTGTTTTCTATTTTAAAATATGTGACCCTGAACCACAAAACATTTTTTTATCTGAATAAATAATATTTCCATTAATGTATGTTTTGTTAGGATAGGACAATATTTGGCCGAGATCTGGAATCTGAGGGTGCAAAAAAATGAGGAAAATCACCTTTAAAGTTGTCCAAATGAAGTTCTTAGCAATGCATATTACTAATCAAAAATTAAGTTTTCATACATTTATGGTGATATCTTCATGGAACACGATCTTTACTTAATATCCTAATGATTTTTGGCATAAAAGAAAAATCAATCATTTTGACCCATACAGTGTATTTTTGAATATTGCTATAAATATACCTGTGCTACTTAAGAATAGTTTTGTAGTCCAAGGTCACATGTTTTAAAATGTAATTTAATGTAATTTCCAACAGCCATTACTCCAGTCTTTAGTGTCATGAGTCTTTAAAGATCATTTGGTGCTCAAGAAATATTTATTTGTTGAAAGTTTTTTGAAAAGCTTTTCTTTTTTATGGAAACTGATGGATTTTTTTTCAAGATTCTTGCTGAATCAAAAGCAGTCATCTTAAATACTATTTTTATTAGTCTTTAATGTCACTTTTGCTCAATTTAAGGCATCCTTGCTAAACTTTTGAACATTAGTGTAGTCACAAAGACACATGACCAGCACAATCCAGAATATTTATAGAGTTTATGAGTACATCAGGCAGAAACAGCCTAGAAAAGGCACTGGTGGGCTACAATTCAACAAACTGTAAAAACAAAATGTACCAGATGGAGAAAAGGTATTTTTATGAGAAAGAAACTTCCTTAGAGAGATAACAAAATAAGAAGTGCTAAAATCTCTAAGATACGTTTGGCCATGGTGATCATGTTGCCAATGCAGGTTAGAGTCTTGGCCTGCAATGTGTCCCCACCCCCTCTCTGCTGCTCTCTAATCAAATAAAGACACAAAAAGCTGAAACTTTAAGAGACAGTCAGACAAATTTAACTCTTAGAGAAGTTTACCCACAATGCATTGCAGCTGGCCCGCCTCTAATAAAATACTGGACTAAAGACTGATTAATCTTGTTTAAGAGCAACAACTGTGGTTGGATAGGCCAGTCTTGTTTACAGAGGTTGCTGGGCATGGTGGCTTGTAACAGTACACCGCTCCCGTTCTTCCCCGAGGGCAGCGGGATCTGTCCCGATTGCCTCTCGGTCTCCGCTATTTCCTGGAACCAGGAAGGAACAGAATTCGAGAAGCAGCAGCAGCAGCAATGCAATCGGAGGACTCGTTTTCCAACGTGGGCCCTGATCGTGTGCTTGTGTAGCGTTGGTGAGACATGACTGATTAAATAAACAGATTTCATCTTGTTATCATCAGGGCCCTGGCCAAGGAGAAGAGGCATTATGGACCTCCCTCCCTCCCCTCCCCTCCGGGTCGAGCTCAGACAGGGCATCTGTCTTCATTAAAGAGAACCCAGTGTGGCTGACAGCCACTGAAACGTTGGTGTCTTTCACGATTAATGAAGACAGATGAGTCGCCCTCAGAGGCCGAGAAGGAGGAACAAAAAGCAGAAGCTTCAACAAATACAAATGGAAAACAGCAAGAGCGCTGTGCATTTTGGGAAAAAGAAGAATTTTTTTCCTCAGACTGATCCCTTCTGAAAACGGATCCGAGTTTTGTCTATGCTGAAGCATGATTGTTTTTTAAGCCAAAGGCTGTCTAAGGTCTGGAACGGAGGAAGGAAAAATAAAATGGTTGAAACAGAGACAGAGAGTGAAAAAAGGGAGAAAACCGAAGAGCCCTCCAGGTCTTTAGTAAACTTTCCATCCAATTCTTTACTATTTATTGAATGCCGTTTGCAATTCGGTTTCCTGTTACAGTCGAATCACCCAATCCGTTTCCAATTCCCAATCTGAGAGTTTCATCAGTGACACATATTTGACTAATGCCCCTTTGGTTTTTTCACTTTTACGCTTGTTTGATGCTGTTGTGTGGGCTGAGCCGTGGTCAGGCATGCTGGGATACCAGAGCTGTCAGGCACAATTGTGAAGTGAAGAAGACAAATGCAATCTGCATGACTGAAATTATAGCACAGTGTCAGGTTCCCCCCCACCCACTTCTCTCTCTCTCTCTCTTTTTCTCAAACACTCTCTCTTTCATCTCTCCCTCTCGCATTACTTCCTTTCTGTTTAACTTTTCATCAATCGACAAGGTCAAAAAATCAGGTTACCCACACCGTTGGTAAAACCAGACTCAACCCGATCGACTCAAACAGCATCTCGAAAGCAGCCAAACACAGCTTGACGGATTGGGCTCATTTGGCACCAAGCGTCCAGTGGTCAACATGAGAAGGGAGGCCCTTTAAAAGAATAAGAAAAGCCACTTACAGCGTACGCTGGCTGTCCCAGTCCAAGCAAAAGGGTCCAGTCCTGCATAGAAGGGGCTCGCCTTCCGCAGCATGCACGCACCCCGGTTGGTGACATCGTAGAGTTGGCGGGGACCCATGCCCAGAGCCTCCATACAGTCGAACATGCTGCGTCCCCGTCGCCCACCCGCCTCCGAACGCCTCACGTCACCAAAAAAAACAATAACAACACCCGCAGCTACGACAGCGCTAAATCCCCTGCTGGAATTCCTCTAGTCAGGATATACGTGCTGCCTGATCCTGCTGCTTTTGCTCTTGTAAGCGTTTCCTCTCTCTCTGTCTGTCACGCTGCTTGTTTCTCTTTCCCTCTCCGGCTGATCTGCGGTGCTGGTTGCTCGGGGTGAGCTGCTCCTAGCGTGTTGTAACAGACCTAAATAACAGCCCCACATAGCACTCGCGGCTCTCAGACACACTGGAGCGAACCAACTGCCTCAGTCCTGCGCACACAGAGGGGGGTGGAGAGAGAGAGAGAGAGAGAGAGAGAGAGAGAGAGAGAGGCTGATCGAGAATGGGGGGTGAGAGAGGGAGAGAGAGGGTTGAGCGAGGGCCACAGGGAGGGGCCACAGTGTGTGTTTGTGTGTTTGCATTGCCAGCTCTGATCTGGTTAGAGGACAAACTTTTATTTGATTCTCTCTGGCCTCTTTTTGTCTTCTTTGTGATTCATATTTCAGCACGCACTGCGCACAAACAAGCTCTCTCGCTTTGCGCACCTCCCCCTTTTTCCCTTGCAGTACATATGAGAACCCCCCCCCCACCCCCCCGAACCCGTCCCTCAGCCCCGTCTCTAATCATAACCACATTAAAGTCCAGAGCGAGTGAGCAAGAGAGAGTGAGAGAGAGAGAGAGAGAGAGAGAGCATTGTGCAAGCAGCAGATGCCAGGGCAAAATTCTCGCCTTTGTCTCCACAAAAACAGAGTAAATGACTGATGGCCGCTGCTGTCTCTAGCTCATTAAGTATGTGGCGAATATTCAAAGCCCCCTCTGGCCCTCATAGAAGCTTTTAAAAGAGGAACTTTATTCAATTGCGTGGGGAGAATCCATGCGCTAGAGGACGCCAGGCAGGAGACCAACAGGAAGATGAACTTGGGAAGGAATGTCAGGGCTTGTCTTCGGCACTTGCGACCAAGACGTGATGAATTTGAGTTCTTTCTCATGGACTACAGTCATTTGACGTGCGTGAAAATGAGGCTGTGAGGGGTTGAAGCGCACGGTCGGTTAAGTGTAAGACTAATGTGTACACTGAAGAGACTTGCTTAGATGACAAAACTACAAAAAATGGCACTTTGTAATAGATTCCCAGAGGATAAACAACTGGGAAACATAGGTTGTGGAAATTAGACATGACCAGGCCCAGAATATCTTATCTAGCTGACAGCATTATCAAATAAGTCAAATATTTATTAAACAAGCATGCAATCTGATTCTAATTGGTCATTCTAATGAGCTCTCTACAGACTTCCACAGATTCTAAATGTGTGCCTGGATATGACCTAGGACCTTGAATGGACTGTACATCTATCTCTCACAGCCTCATTATCATTTGCGTGTAATGAAATATGATGTCTACCCTGACAACAGTCAACCGGTTTAGCAGTATAATTTATAATTACCAGATGACTGTATGACTTTTTGCCAATCAACCCTAGTTGATTTATGTCCCTGCCCTAAATACACTACAAAATAAAGTAAATAGATAAATAAATAAACAAAAATAATCATAATATTAAATTATATTTTATATATACAGTTAAAGTCAAACGTTTACACACACCTTGCAGAATTTGCAAAATGTTAATTATTTTACCAAAATAAGAGGGATCATACAAAATGCATGGTATTTTTTTTTATTTAGCACTGACCTGAATAAGATTGTTTAAAGTTTAAAGTTGTTTAGTGATAGTTGTTCATGAGTCCCTTGTTTGTCCTGAACAATAAAACTGCCCACTGTTCTTCAGAAAAATCCTTTAGTTCCCACAATTGTTTGGTTTTTCAGCATTTTTGTGTAATTGAACCCTTTCCAACAACGACTATATGATTTTGAGATCCATCTTTTCACACTTAGGACAAATGAGGGACTCATACGCAACTAGTACAGAAGGTTCAAACGCTCACTGATGCTTCAAAAGGTAACACGATGTATTAATAGCCAGGGGAGTAATCTTTTGAAAAGAATGAAGATGTGTACATTTTTCTTATTTCGCCTAAATATCATATTTTTTTCATTTAGTACTGCCCTTCAGAAGCTACAGAAGATAGGTATTGTTATCAGAAGACAAAATCGGTTAAATTTTCCCCGATCTTCAAATTCAAAAAGTGTTCACCCCCAGCTCCTAATGCATCGTTTGTACTCACATGTTATTGTTGTCCGCATCTACACGGACTATTGAGGGCTTCCACACTATTTTGACTAATGACCTTTTTTGCATGACCTTTCAAGCTATTCAAAATCATCTCATAGAGATTGGGATAGATTTCCTTTTGTATGTCAAATACCAAGATTATGCATCAATAAGACTGACCGATTATACATACTGAAGCCATTTGTACGATAATAAGAAAAACTAATGTTATGCGGTGATTTGTGGCAGTATCCAGCTAAAAAGATACTTCAGAGCAGAGCACAACAATAACTTTCCCAGGTCTGGAAATGAAAATTCTTCACATTTTTTTTCAGGTTTTCATGACCATGACCATTGGTCCACCAATCGAATCAACAAGTTCTTTCCAGTAACCCTCACAACCCTAGTTGCCATAATTTACTCCCCCTACCCCTAATAAAACACAAATACCTCCGGCACACACAATCAGTACTACATGACCTGAAAAAATACCCTAATGAAATAAATAGCTCTGCCAGTGTCAGTGCCAATGGCTTTCAATAAGTGAACAGCTGGGGAGTGGACGGAGCCATACCAGGGTTCAAGTCAAGCAAACAGCTGAACACAATGCCAGGAGCAACAGAGGTGCCTGCGTCTCAGCCTTGCCTCATCCATCTTCACCCCCCCTCCCCACCCCCGTCGGGCCGCTAGTAGTGGTACGGCCCAGCCGCCTAAGAAAAGACACCATTTCCTGTCAATCTGCGCTGCTGGTCGGGCTCTCCATAAACACATACTGCCCTTCCTTCCAAATACACTCACAATCTCCCGCTCTGTGGAGTTCTGCGGCGTTCTGCTTTTCATTTTCCCAAACCCCCTTTGCTTTTTCACACTTCCAAAGAAACAAAGAGTTCTTCTCCAAGCACGTCGGGGCATGCGCTGAGAATGGTATTCATTAGGCTGTTTATTGATCTTGTGGCTCTTGACTTTGTTATGGTTCTCATTTATTTTCTTTAGGCGACCCTCATAGACAGAGACAGGAAGAAAGAGTGAGAGAGAGAGCAGGAGAGAGAGAAGGAGAGTATGAGTGGGGGAGAAAGAGAGAGAGAGAGAGAGAGTAGAGCACTTTAATGGCCCTTTTGTTTGAGAAGACAGTAAAGTACATCAATTGTAACAGTGAGGTTCTTCATGTAATTGTTGTGTCATAAAGGCCAAGGGCGACAAAAGAACAAACAAAAGAACAGATCAAAAAGTACAATGGTGGAAGGACGAAGCTGTGAATTCTAATAAAAGTTTTTTTAAGACAGAGCAAAACTTTGAGTAAAATATCTAAAAATGCTTAAAAAGAATCAGTTTTTTAAATCCATAACTGCACAAGGTATTAAGACTTTAGATGTTTTTTGCTTTGTTTTTTTTTACACCATTAACATTATCTTAAGCATAAATTTAACAACATTTCTTTTGAACTTTACTGTTCAAAAGTTTGTGGTCAGTAAGATTTATGTTTATGTTTTTGAAAGAAGTCTCTTATGCTCACCAAGACTGCATTTATATTATTACAATTTTAAAAAAAGCTATCTAAAAACTATTTTAATAGATTTTAAAATGTATTCCTGTGATCACAGCTGATTTTCAGCATCATTACTCCAGGGTTTAGTGTCACATGATCCTTTAGAAATCATTCTAATATGCTAATCTGATGCTTAAGAAACATTTTCTATTATCAGTGTTGAAAACAGTTTTGCTGCTTAATAGTTTTGTGAAAACTGTGATACTTTTTTCAGGACTCTGATTATTAGGAAGTTCAAAAGAACAGCATTTATTTGAAATCTATTTGAAATGTCTTTACTGACATTTTGATCAGTGTTTTCAGAGATTATATGTTAAGCAATTTTTTAAATATTCATAATTTTTTAAATATTAAGTTTTTTTTTTTTAAACCCCAAACATTTTTTGTCACATTATAATTGTCTTTACTGCCAGTTTTGATCAATGTTTTTAGAGATTATATATTAATTTTTTTAATATTCATAATTTCTAAACATTAATTTGTGTCCTTGCTGAAGTTTTTTTTTTTTTTTCAAAAAATGCATATGAAATGCATTAGAAGTTTTTTGCTTTGTTTTTTTTTTTACACCATTAACATTACCTTAAGCATAAATCTATCAACATTTCTTTAGGTTTATACTTTAAAACATTTCTTTTCTAAAAAATACTTCACTGTTCAAAAGTTTGTGGCCAGTAAGATTATGCTCACCAAGACTGCTTTTATATTATTAAAAAAACTGCTTTAAATCTATTTTAATAGATTTTAAAATGTATTCCTATGATCAAAGCTGAATTTTCAGCATCATTACTTTAAGTGTATGCATTCAATATCAATATTTATTAAGTAAAAAATATATATATATATTGTCTAAAACTACCAAAATATACTGTTTTATTTAATGTTTTCTCTATTTTGCATAATTAAGATCAATAATAAAATAATATTTAAAAAAATAATTAACATATAATCTCTAAAAATATATTTGATTATTAATACAGTGTTGCTTTTTAAGTGACCTAATCTTGTTTTAAGAATGTTTACATATTTCGTACTTCAAAAAAACTAAATATTGATTTTGTTTGAGTAAGCTATACTAATTTCAAATCTGTTAAAACATACAGTATTTGACCATTTATAAGCAGATGTATATAAAATGATTCTTATGAACTACACTTTCTGTCATCCTTGTTCACAACTTTTTCCACAGCTACACTTCTTACTCTTGAAATCCGATATTGCGGTACTGCTAATATGGTTGGCTCCTGTGTGATAAATTGATTGTTTTTTTCCTCCATGGATAAAAGTGCCTGCATAATGTCATTCAGAGACAGAAACTGCTTGAACTCTGCAATTTCTCCTCTCCCGCAGAAAATCTTTTGTTAGAAACTGTTTCGTGTAGTCTGAGGGTGGAAAAAAAAAGTTGACTTGGACATTTAATCCAACTTCATAGTGCTGACCCAAGTTCCTCCCCCTCCCTCCCTTCCCCAGCCAAGGAGGTTGAACTCCAGAAGAAATCCCCACTGGGCCACTAACTTTCCCCCAACTTATCCTGCTCTCCCTCCCTCTCTTTCTCTCTCTCTGGAGCTCAAGCTATTCTCCATCACTCTCCACCACCTCTGCTTCACTCCCTCGTTTTCCCTGCTTTTCCTTCTGTTTTCAAACTTATACTCGTCCAACCCTGCTACAGTTTTTAAACAACCCAGAGGAACATCTTTAAAGGCAGTTTTGTTTTCGCTCTGTCTTAAAGGCCTGGCTCTTCCATACTTCTTTCTCTCTCTCTCTCACGCTCGCTCACTCTCTCACTATTCCCTCCTTCCTGTCATGTGACAAAACTCCGATGACAAACAGACCTAGAACTGCTGGAAATCCATCTCACTTAGCTGGCTCCCTGTCATCTCTGCTTTCCAGGCCAGACGAGCCGCACCAGATGAGCCGATGTCAGGCGTCCAGTCACCGAGCCGAGCCTCAGAATCAGGTTTAACTGCCGCATGACTCACTGATGTGGACCTCAGATAGCAGACACAATGCATTAAAGATATTAGCCAGGACTGGTTTGCCTGCGTGTAGCCTCAAAGGAATGAAAAATCACAAAGAAGATCTCTTTAATATCTCAACTGTTTCTCCTAGACAGCGATGAGATTAAATAGATGGCAAATGAAGACTGTTTCTTCCAAGCCGCCTGCTTCTCAGATTTTTATCCAGAGGAAAAAGCCTTTCAAAACTTTTGTTTGTTTGTATTTCTAAAGTAGGACATCTGGAATAGGGACAGCTCATATAAAAATAAAAACTCTGTCATCATTTAATCACCCTGATGTCATTCCAAAACGGTATGACTTTAATCTCACGGAAATAAAAGAAAATATTTTGAAATTTTTTTTTTTTTTTTTTTTTTGAATGCCAGTGACACTGAAGTCAAGCCAAGGTATATTTATTTATATAACTCTTTATACAATACAGATTGTTTCAAAGCAGCTTCCCAGTAATGAACAAGAAATAACAGTATCTTGCAAATTAATTAAAGGGGCAGTTCACCTAATAATGAAAAAACTGTCATTAATTACTCATCCTCATGTCGTTCCAAACCTGTGAGACTTTCGTTCATCTTCAGAACACAAATGAATGTTTTTTATATTTTTGAGGAAATCTGAGAGCTTTCTAACCCATGTCTTTGACACACATTCACAACAGTATCACAACAATGTCTCTTAAAAAACTCTTAAAAATAAAGGTGCTTTAAAAGGTTCTTTGAGCGATGCCATGGGCGTACTTATCCAGAGTACGCAAAAGGGCTGGCAAAATCATTTTGGACCCCTCACATCCAGCACACTCACTTTTTGAACTGTTACCATCTGGTCGGCGCTACAGAGCACTGAGCATCAAAACAACCAGACACAGAAACAGTTTCTTTCCTCAGGCAATCCATCTCATGAACACTTGATCATGGAACATACAACACTATTATACACTCTTTACTCATTACTCAGTTATTTTATTTAATGCACATACTTACTTACATTCAAATATTGCACCTAATATACCTGTACATAGTAAATTGAATATTTTTGTATATTGTGTCTGCTATTTTTGCACATTGTCTGTCTTGTATACTTGTATATTGTTCTTTTTATAATCTGTGTTGTCATGTCACTGTCATTCTGTAGCACTGTGGAGCTTCTGTCACTAAAACAAATTCATAGTATGTGTAAACATACCTGGCAATAAAGCTCATTCTGATTCTGATCCAGAACCATTTTTGGTTCCACAAAGAACCATTCAGTCAAAGATTCTTTAAAGAACCATCTTTTTTTTTTTTTACCTTTTTATAATCTGAAGAACCTTCTTTCACCACAAAGAACCTTTTGTGAAACAGAAAGGTTCTTCAGATGTTTAAGGTTCTTTATGGAACCATTTAAACAAAAAAGGTTCTTCTATGGCATGGTGAATGTATGGCACCTTTATTTTTAAGAGTGCAGGGTCAGAGAGCTCTTGGATTTCATGAAAAATATCTTCATTTGTGTTCCGAAGATATAATAAATAAATAAAATAAATAAATGAAATAAAAATAGTTCCAAATTCATAGTTAAGCTACAAACTTTGTCAAAATTAAGCAATATATAATAAGAAGAAGAACAAATCATAATCAAACACAATAACAATAGCTTATAATTTGATTACAAAAATAAAATAAAGTTAACTAAAATTTGTCATTTTGTAAAATTTGTGAAACAATAAACAATAAATAAATAAAATAAAAATAGTTTCAAATTTTGTATGAGTAAAGGTTAAGCTCCAAAATTAGTTAGAAATAAACAGTAAATAATTAAAAAAATAATCAAACACAATAACAATAAATTTAATAAAATAAATAATACTTTAAAATGTAATAAAAATAAATAAAAAAATGTAGTTCCAAATTCTGTAAGAGCCATGGTTAAACTCCAAAATTTGTCAAAACTAAACAATAACAGCAACAACTATTATTATTATTAAATAAAAAGGTAAATAAATAAAAGTCAAAAGTAAATTAATTAATTAAAATAAATACTAGTTTTAAATTTTGTAAAACAAAATCAAATAAATATCAAAAAACAAAAACAATTACATTGATCCAAATTTATATATATAAAAAAATTAAGTTTAATATTTAATAGTTTTAAAGTTATTTTTGTGCGCAAAGAAAAAAAAAAGAAGGGTTTTCATTAGAAATATCTTAAGTTGTGTGCCAAAGATGAACGAAGGTTCAGGTTTGGAATGACATGAGAATGAGAAATTAATGACAGAATTTTCATTTTTTGGTGAACTATCCCTTTAAATAACAAAATGAATACAATTTCTGCTTTAAATAAACTCAGTGTCATTTTTCAGCCTAATTTTGTATGTTTCTGAGCATTTTTTGCAAACAAAAATACTATTTCACATTTGATTTACTGTTACTTGGCCTTTTTTGTAATGATTTGTGAAATTAACTAGCAGTTTCTAAGTAAAAATTGTTTCACCACTTAATTTTTATCTTTGTAGTACTATAAACCAGCAAATACTCAATTTAGTTTTATTCTTGCAGTCTAATTAATCATACTACTGAATGTTAAATGCCTTTAAAACCAATATTCAAATTTAAAGTATCTGGTCTTTGTGTTTGGAACAAATTTGGAACAATGTGAAGGAGAGTAAATGATGACAAAATATTCATTTTTGACTGAACTTCCCTTTAAATTAAACTCCATTATGTCTCCTGAGCTATGAAAGAGCAACCTCTGAGCAAGAAAATTCCCCCTGGGGCCTGAAATGTTTATAGGAAGGATTGATTGAGCGTGCATTCCCTATTCTGCTAGTTTTTAGATCTGTGCAGCATGTTATACAGCTCAGGAAGTTTGTGGAGAGTGTAAGCAACAGACGGTCATGTGTTTCTGTGTGCATGAATGTGTCCAGACAGATTGCCGGTGATGACAGAGACACAGAACACCACTTCATTTCAGCCCCGTCTGCGCGCACACGCCTCAGATTACCACAACTAGTCCTTGTAGCTCCCTCAGGGAACACTCAGATGTTGACACACATACACATACCATTCAAACACTTATTTTGAGTCATGAAACACACCTTTGACACACACTAAACTCTGCACAATGCTTAAACTCAACAGCATAAACTACACAAAAGCATGCATGTTTAAACACATTGACACATTCCAGAATTCCCAGAATATGAGGCTCACATGAGCAACTGTAGCTGCTAACAACAGTTCAGGGGAGCAAATAATAAGGATACTAACATAACTACATTGTCAGTAATGTGTTAATAGCTCAAAATGTATAAAAACAAACAAAATAGTTTCAAATTTTGTATGAGTCACGGTTAAGATTCAAAATTTGTCAAAAATAAACAATAAATAATACAAAAAAATAATCAAACATAACAATAGTTCAAAATTTGATTTGAAAATGAATTAAAATAAATAATAGTTTCAAAATTTGTAAAAAAAATAAAATAAAAAATAAATAGTCAAAAAAAATGTCAAAAATAAACAACAAATAATTAAAAAAAATAGTTCAAAATTTGATTTAAAATTTGATTTGATTTAAAAAATAAAATAATTAAAATAAACAATAGTTTCAAAATTTGTACGAGGCATGGTTAAGCTCCAACATTTGTCAAAAATAAACAATAAAAAATAATAAAAAAATAATAAAGCACAATAACAATAGTTCAAAATCTGATTTAAAAAAAATAATTTATTAAAATAAATAATAGTTTTAGAATTTTTTTAATAAAATTTGTAAAAAAAAAAAAAAAAAAAAAAGAATAAAAACACATGAATAAATAATAATAATAATAAAAAAAGAAAAAAAAAAGAAATATAAAGTCATGGTTAAGCTCCAAAATTTGTCAAACATAAACAATGAATAATAAAAATTATAAATAATCAACCACAATAACAATAGTTCAAAGTTTTACTTAAAAAAATAAATTAATTGAAATAAATAATAGTTACAGAATTGGTCAAATAAAATTTGTCACTTTGTAAACAAAAAATTGTAAATAATAAAAATAGTAAATTATTTATTAATAAATTAATTTTATTATTAATAAATAATAAAAAACGTAAATTAAAATGTGTAATTTTGTATAATTTGTATAAATAAAATACAAATGGTTTACAATTTTGTTCAAATCATGGTTAAGCTTCAAAATGTGTCAAAAATAACCAATAAATAATAAAAATACTAAATAATCAAACACAACAACAATTGTTCAAAATTTGATTTCAAAATAAATGAATTAAATAATAGCTTTTTAAGCTTTTTTTAAATATAAATAAAAGTTAAAAAGTAAATTAATTAATTAAAACAAATACCAGTTTTAAATTTTTTAAAAAAATTTTTTGCATATTTTGCTAAATATTTGTTAAAAAAAGATTATTTTTAAGTTTTAAGTGTCAAATTCTGAAAAATATTTGTAAAAACAAAATAAAGAAATAAATATTTTATTATTAACATTAAAGTCTCTATACAGCATTTGAAATACTTAAAAGTTTTTTACAGTATTTTAATTTTTAAAGTAAAATTTTTAGGTGAAAATTAACTACTTTAAAATGATTCACCGCTTGAGGCTTAAATGTATCTTTAATACTGCATCAGTTCCACAACTCTCATCCCAACGCCATCGCTCGGACATTCATCATGGCGTCCACCTCGAGCAATACCGTACACATGTTTGGCTCTGAGAAGACATGTAATCTTATCCTGACATCTTACTCGTACACACAATACATCTCCCCGAAAGTCTGGAAGTGTCACTTGAAGACTAGACCAGAGGGGGAAACAGAGCTCGAAGACAGGCTGTTCCAGTCCTCACTCGGCCTCCTCGTGTTCTGTGCCGCATAAAAAAGAAACAGTAAAACTTTTCACCAACTTATCAAACTTGGCCATCTCTCAAACAAGCCCTTGCTCTATCTGTGTGCCTGTTTCTCTCTCCCACCCCCCGCCGTTTCATTCTCTCTCTCGGCATGTCAGTATTCCTGCTTCTTTAGTATTCTCATGACTTTTGACATGAGGTATTCAAAACTGGAAACCACATGTTTTGTAGATCTTTTATGATCTTGACTGGCAAAAAGTTACCCACTCCTCCCTTCAATGTTAAGGCCACGCCCCTTTTGAAAGTCCCCTCCCCACATCCACTAGGAAGCCCCTCCCATTCTCAGTCGCCATGGCAGAATCCTCACACTGCACGTGCCCTGTCCTGCCCGATGCAAACTGTGAAGCTCCGCCCCCCTCTCAATGCTCTTTATCTTCATCTGTCATCATGCTAACATGCCAGTGCACTCTTTACCTTTCAATGCTCGCTCACCTCACCCTGACACACCGTCTCTCACCTCCGCTATAGTCAGTCTGCCTGGAACGGTGGGATCAAGGAAGGAAATCCGCATAGGAGTGGAGGAGTACAGAAGGGGCAGAGGGGAGGAAAGTAATCCACCGGATTTTAGGGATAGAGTCAGTCGAGCTGAGATTCCATTTGTGAACAATTTGCAAAATTCCCAAACTGAGCTCTTAATGACCTGGCAGAGCGAGGCCACTCCTGACTCTGTCTCCCACTCGGACTACGGTTACGCCAACTCTCCGAAAAACAGACAAGTGTGGGAGTCGGTTGTGGCCAAAATATTAACAAAGACTTTATGAATTCCCTTTTACACAAAGGGCCCAGCATTGCATATGTGATTACAGCAATACAGACAGCATGCTAGGAAATAAAAAGCAGAACAGTGCTCTATTAATGACAGCCAGCAAAGCACTGAAGTGCTCTACAGTGTCTGTAATAATGAAATGAAAATTGACTCTGTTTACTTCCTTAATGCATGTTCCAGTCTTATTGTGAACAATGGAACAATGAATCAGTGGAAACAGTCATATATCTGTATACACTTTTTTCAAAAAAAAAAATCAGGAAATACAATTTCAGTTTTTCTACTTCAAAATTTCACATGTGGGTCAAGATGTTAAGATGTCCACATCAAAAGAAATTTACAAAAGTGATTTTATGTCCATAGAAAGCACATTACATATAAGTAAAGTGTCTACTTTTAAGGTTTCAAATAAGATTTTGGGGAATGAAAAACAAAAATGCAATTAAACTGAACAGAAAACTGTTTAATATTTGTTTTAGAAAAACAACTATTTAAAGCAGTATTACACTTATTGTTTTTATACTTAAACCCTTTTTTGTCTTTGACCCATGTATATGCAATTAAATTATAAATGGATGGACAGATAGTAACTGTCGAATTTGAAAAAATAAATAAAATAAAAATAGTTCTTTTTTTTTGCAAATAACAGTTACGCTCCAAAATTTGTAAAAATAAATAAATAAATAAATAAGTAAAATAATAATAAATAAACAATAATCAAAATAATGTAAAAAAAATCTAACACAATAGCAATTCAAAAATTATTTTAAAAATAAATTAATTGAAATAAATAATAGTTTCAAAATTTGTAAAATAAAATGTTGTAATGTTGTCAAATTTGTTCAATTAATAAATAAATAAAATAAAAATAGCCCTAATTTGTCTCAGTTAAGCTCCAAAAGTTCTCAAAACAAAACAACATAATATTATTCCTACAACTACTACTAATAATAATTTATAAATAAAAAGTAAATAAATAAAAGTATAAAAGTAAATAAATTAATTAAAATAAATACTAGTTATAAAATGTGTAAAATAAGAATATTTTTTTTAAAACAATTAAATGGTTCCAAATTAAATAATTATTTTAAAGTTTTAAAATTGTTAAATATATTTTAAATATATATTATAGATGAATAAATAAATAAATATTTATATTATTCATATTAAAGTTTCATTGCAACAACATTATTTACATATATATGAGCAATAAAAAAACTTAATAATGATAGACAGACAGACAGACAAAAAAAAATCTAAATATTGATTAAATAGCCTTTAAGTTGTCCAAATGATTTCTTAGCAATGCATATTACTAAATATCCTAATGATTTTTGGCACAAAAGAAAAATTATAATTTTTACCCATACAATGTATTGTTGGCTATTGCTACAAATACACCCATGCTACTTAAGACTGGTTTTGTGATCCAGGGCCACATATAATAAATTGCACAGACGAAGAGAGAGCAGATGAAACACAATAAATGCAGTCATTGCTTTCGGAGGTGGATGCCTGCTGTTTGGGAAGAGTCGTGTAAGACAGTTCTTGGAGGCAATTAAACAGAAATACTTTGACAACAGACTTTAAGTTAGTCAAGTTATGCTGTCCCAACAGCGCAAAGTCTCATGACCGTTTTCACACAAGTCAAAAACTACCTCAAGCAAGTGAAAAAGCTTTTTGCGAATTAAGGGTTTCTGATGTGATACTTCAAAATGAGCATTTGAGATGCTCTTGTGGGTGGCCTTGACCTTGCTCAAATTTTAGTGTGTCAGTTGTGTTTCAGGAGTAACTGTACACATTCAACTGCAAACTTGTATTCACTTCTGGCTCCATTCTGGTGCAAAACGCCCCCTGTTCATGATCCAATCAGTTCCCACTGGAAAAAATCAAGTCCTGGCCTACATTTTTTCCAGTTCGAGTATTTTGTTTCAATCAGAAAGTATGCCATATTAAGAAAGTATAATGTGTTCTCGAATACTATTCAATGTTGATCCCTGGCCAAGTTCTTCTGTTTCCAGCCAAACAAGACTGCAGATGTCAAATCATCAAACGACAAAAACAATATTCACAATAAGAACATTAAGATTCGTAGATAACTGTTTCATCCAACAGAACGTCTCTAACTCTGGCTGTTTACAGTGGAAGTAAGTGCTGATGGTGATGAGTGACGGAACAGAGAGGAACCTGGCAGGAAAGCAGAGGTGGAGATGAAAGATGGTGGAATCTCTGAGGAAATGGAGAAGTGTTCAGACACACACATTGCTCTCATTTCAATTTGATCCCTCTTACGCACAAACCCATGCCAGCTGCGAAGGAAACCAACACTTTGGCGAGAAAATTTTCTGTAAATAAATAATTAGATACAATGTAGTACTTGTGCCTTGGCCTTTTAATGATACAGACCAGTTATATTACTCTTTTATAAACACATTTGCCTTTCAGTGAACCTTTACTCTATGTGTGATCACTGCACGTTTATGACAAAAATCATAATCGTTGTCAATGCTGATAACCTTGTGCGTCAGTGTGCTGACATACAGCGCCATTGGGCGGTCTGAGTTTGAGTCACATAATTTACTCCAAGATGTTCATTTGTTTCTTTCTTTAGTTGAAAAGCAATTCATGTTTTTGAGGAAAACATTGCAGAGTTTTTCTCCGTATGTGACCTGATCCAGCAAAATGAGTCACAGTGACCCAAATTTCAAAATTGAGATTTTGGTATCATGGGAAGGGGAGACTATAAGCTTTAAAATGAGCTTTTAAAGACATACCTTGAATGGTTTTTAAAGATTTTTCCAATTGAAAACCTGAGAAAATCGTTTTTTTGCCCATTTTTTGTTGATATCTTGAAAAAAACATTGCATTTAAAGGGATAAACTATTAATCTTACAGCTTAATTTGACCAAATACATTTGTATATATATATATATAAATGCTATTAAACCAGGCTGAAGCTCAAATTATTTGAAAGTATTTATTTGAATAAAACATTGCGCGTACACGCACATGTACACACAGTCACAAAGAGAAAGCATGTCTGTCATCAAATGATAGAAAACACGGCTCTCCATGGTTGAGTTTACAACCTTTACAGCAAAAGGCACGTATTTTGGCTAAATCGTCATCTCAATCACTGCTAACTGTTCCCACACACACTGCTTCACAACTAGACATGACCCTATTAACTTCCTCAACATCAGTCACAGGCTGTTCAACGTTTTCATCATCGTCGTGATCCTCTTCCACAGGGGTGACAAATTCATGCTCCGTTTTTGCATCCAAAGGACCTTTGACATCGCTTTCATCGGAGGATAACATGTCTTTAGATCCCCCAAAAAAATCACTGACTAGTCTAGCCTTAGCCACTCTCACTAGCTTGTTTACACAGAGCGCTGCTAGTCTGACAAGAGGATGGCTGGACCAATTGCGTGCCGGTCAGTCGAAACGGTGCTTCCCATTGACAAATGATCAGCGTTTATGTCACTGTTTGTGCTTTTTGATTAGTTTAATACAGAGATAGTGACGTTTCATATATATATTTCACCAGATCGAGTCACATATAGTGGATTTCAATGGGAGCCAACAGGTTGAAGGTCCAAACTGCAATTTCAATACAGCTTTAAAGGGCTATACACAATCCCAGCCAAGGAATAAGGGTTGTATCTAGCGAATTGATTGGTCATTTTGTGAAAAAAATTAAAAATGTATATACTTTTTAACCAAAAATTCTCCTCTTGCACTACCTCTGTGATGCCCGTCTATGACTTCACGCATAACGCAATCACGTTGGAAAAATCCCACATGGTTAGTTGTTTGTCTGTGTACTTCAGTTCAAAAAGTAAAGTGCTTTTGAATTTCTTTGCATATTCGCTTTGTAAACATTGGTGCTTTTTGCTAAATAAGACTTTAATTCCGCGGCTGGGATGGTGTGGAGCCCTCTGAAGCTGCATTGAAACTGCAGTTTGGACCTTCAAACTGTTGGCTCCCATTGAAGTCTACTATATGGAGAAAAATCCTGGAATTTAATTTCTTTTAGACTGAAGAAAGACATACACGAACATCTCGGATGACACAGGTTGAGTCAATTATCAGGAAGTTTTTTATTCTGAAAGTGAACTAATCCTTTAAATGACAATTACATAATAGATTTTGTTGAAAATTACTTATTTAATTTGTTAAATGACATTTTAAAAATGAAAAGATTAATTTACTTTTACATTTATTTATTTTTTTTGTAAATTTTCGCTGTTTTACACAAAAGTCCTCTAGCATAAGAATTACACACAAAAAAAGTGTATTTACAATACATTTACAATAATATCTACACCATGGTTTATTCCATACTGGTTCTTACGCCATCTATATTGCAAGCAAATTGCACAACATTCAATGATTCTCATTTTGGTACTAAAACAAAAAGAAGCAAAACATAAAACAATCTTTTGTAGATCAGATTGCAAAAAAAAATCCATTACTTGAAAGGCTTATATGTGACCCTGGACCACAAAACCAGTCATAACAGTCTTTTTTTTTTTTTTTTTTTTTGAGATTTATACGATATATCTCAAAGCTGAACAAATAAGCTTTCCATTGATGCATTCCATTGTTAGGATAGAGCAATATTTGGCTGAGATAGAACTATTTGAAAATCTGGAATCTGAGTGTGCAAAAAATATTCAGAAAATTGCTTTTAAATTTGTCCAAATTAAGTTCTTAGCAATGCATAATGCATATAATTTATGGTAGGAAATTGACAAAATATCTTCATGAACATGCTCTTTACTTAATATCCTAATGATTTTTGGCATAAAAGGAAAATCCATAATTTTTAGCAATACAATGTATTTTTGTCTTTTGCTACTTATACACCTCAGCTACTTAAGACTAGTTTTGTGGCCCAGGGTCACATATATGAATTTAAACATCCCTGCATTCATGCGCTCAAAACGTCTGTGATTGTTTAAAATGCTCAAACTCTGCAAAATCAGGTCACAAATTAAAAAAAAAAAAATGGAGAGAAATGGAATGCTGTAATCATCACTTCACTAATTGCCGCAGTCAGAATCATAATCTCGATTATTTATTTGATTTACTGCACAGCCCTAAAATCAATCCCTGTCATATAATGTTTCAATTTTAACATCTCCCAGAGCTTGTAAATCCGTTCGCCATACGCAAATACGTCACCAGATATGGTCTCAATTATATAAGTGTGCACAAAAGCACTATTAGACTGCAGTTAAGTAGGCTGCACATATTTATGCATTTACTGTGCGAAAGTGTGTGACTGTACTGATTCATTCCTGTGGGGGCAGCGAACAACAAAATGTTTGCCTTTCTCTCGATGACAAGCTGAAACAAGCACGCTGTTCTTTTTTATACAATACAAATGCCTTCACACAACAGCTTGGCCCCAGTCACAACAATAAAAACTCGAGCTTGCACGCCAAAAGGGAACTAATATGGTTGATATTTGCGGCGAAAGCGGGAGAGACAGCTGGACCGTGCACGGCCCTAGCAGGACTATTAGATTAGAGCCACACGGTCTCCGTCTGGTTAAAGGAAATGACCAAGCAGCCTTTCAAAACAACCCTCTTGGCGGCTCGGAGCGAGGCCTCCTCCCCTGATTGGTAAAAGGTTTCAGGAGCGTTTGAGGGCTCAGTTGAGATGCTATCACACGGTAAGTGCTGGTAATGGGCTTCCAACTGTTTGTTTGAAGAGCTCCGATAATGACAGGGATCAACTGATAACGGCTTCTGCACGCCGGCACGTAAGACTCCCACGCGGAGCCTCAAACACAGTGACCGGTGGCCCCACGTGCACAGCTGCTTTACATACTCAGTGTCAAAGCAACAGCGGAGCTCCACAGATGGACCATTTACCCCCAAAAGCTTCGAGTAGGACAGAGAAACCTCTGTGTATTATGCTAAAATAAAACAGCATGCCAAAAAAAATAAAAAATACAGCAGGAGACAACATGAATTTCCATGCTGGGATGCTTAGTGGTGTAGGGATGAAAAAACCCCATCTGTTTTCAAAACCAACAAGTCAGTGTGTTTCTGAATGACTAGTCAACTAATAAATCTTAAAGAAGGCCTTTATAATTAGGCTGGTTTCACCTGACACCAACCGGATACCTGACCCTGACCCTGAACAACTGCACAGGCACAGGAACATGCACAATTATTAACATGAATAAGCGCAATAACACTTTACAAGAACATTTCATTAGTTAAATATTTTAGTAAACATAAACCAAGAAGTACATGTTTCAACAGCATTTATTAACATAAATAATATTAATTTCAACATTAATGCATTATTAAAATCAAAAGTTGTTTGTTAACATTAGTTAATGCACTGTGAACTGACAACAAAGAACTGTATTTTTATTAACTAACATTAACAAAGATTAATTAATTTTTGATATTTTTTGCACTAGTGGGTGCAGGACACTATAGTTCATTTATGTTAAGTGAGGATAGCAAATAAAGTAAACTGTCACATACTATACCCAAAAATTCTTCGTACAGCGGACTACCAGTTAAACTGATAAAAATATGGGACCAAAAAGTATGTATTTGACCATGTTTTGCTTAAGTGTTTTTTCTTTAATTGCTAATGTGATCTTTTTACACCACAGACCAAACAAAATATAGCATTGCTTAGTAACTGGTCAACAAAGTATTGATAGTTGTGTAAATATTGCCATACTAACAGTTGTCTGATTTTTCGGTTGAATGTAATCCATTACATCATTTTCTATCAAAGTTATCTGACATTATCAAGATGAGTTTAAATCTAAGTTCTTGTCATATTTGTGACCCTGGACCACAAAACCAGTCTTAAGTCGCTGGGGTAAGTTTGTAGCAATAGCCAAAAATACATTGTATGGGTCAAAATTATTGATTTTTCTTTTATGCCAAAAATCATTAGGAAATTAAGTAAAGATCATGTTCCATGAAGATTTTTTGTAAAATTCCTACTATAAATATATCAAAATGTAATTTTTGATTAGTAATATGCATTGTTAAGAACTTAATTTGGACAACTTTAAAGTTGATTTTTACAGTATTTTGATTTTTTTGCACCTTTAGATATTTTCAAATAGATGTATCTCGGCCAAATATTGTCCTATCCTAACAAACCATACATCAGTGGAAAGCTTATTTATTGAGCTTTCATATGATGAATACATCTCAGTTTTGTCAAATTTAACCTTATGACTGGTTTTGTGGTCCAGGGTCACATTTTATTACAATTTTCTAAACTATAGCAAATAAACTGATAATGTGAGAAATGCTGAAGGTGTTGGAATACATTTTGGTTTGACTGTACATGATAAAAAAAAGACAAAAATTAAATTACAACAACTAAAATTTGGAAAAATGTAGTTTTAAAATAAAATGGAAACATAAAAAAACTAATTAAAAAAGCATTGTTTTTGGATAAATACACAGCCAGAGTGATGCAGAAATTCTTTCCAGGTTAAAAAAAATGAGTTAAATTTGCATTTTTAAAAAAAGTTAACATGAATTACCATTTGATTCAGTTATTCAATTGTGAAACAAGATTTTTTTTTAAATATCCAAATACACAAAAGTACAAACACAAAGAGTAACCCTAATGAATTTTTTTTAATTCAAAATATTATATAAAACCTACAGTATAAGAATGCAACAAATAATAAATAATATAACAATGATAAAAAAAAATAATACTGATGTAATGCAATACAAAAAAATGCAAATAATAATGAGTGTGCCATTTTTATTATTTGCATTTAGCATGTTTTTTCCAGTACACGGTTAAGAACTGCTTGTGTAAAGAAATGTGTTTTCATCTGGTATAAGAGTATGTATAAGAATATGAGCCAGATCATCATTTTCAAGGGTAAGTTCTCTAATTTAATGTCTACAATTCTGAAACTCAAACCATACAGCATGGCAATAACAACACCAAGGTAATAAGTATGATTTTTAATAAAACCTGTACCTTTAATGCAATGCAAGTCTTTGTATCCACCTTAATCTTTAACATGGAAGTAAGTCTATGGGTGAGACTTCTGATTCATTAGTCACTATAGGGAAATAATGAGAACAATAACAATGTGCAGTAAACAGTAAAACTGTTTGCTCTACAAACCAGTGTGTTCATAACTAAGATAATACATTAAAATAATATAGTAAGACACATATGCAATATCAAGCAGCAAAAAGCTGTTTGGTACAGCTAAAAATAGCTGGACTCAGACGAGACCAGAAGCCACACCCATTAAATTTACAAATGGCCACACACACCATTACGATGGAAAAAAAGTGCATAAAAGCAACTGTCAAATGCATAAATGTAACTCACTCATTTTATCACTGTGTTACAGCAAACAATGCAACAGATTTTTAAAAAGAATAAAAAGTGGCTTCTTCAGTTAAACAGAAAGTGATAGTGTCAGCTGTCAGTGTGTGAAATCAGTATTTCTAAGAACTATGTGCCAACTGCACATCTCTGGAAGGTGCTTGAACCTGTCAGCTGCATATCTGCTCGAACACACCTATCCAAAGTAGGCCAAAGCATGACTTATCTTCTCTGGGAATTATACACACCGGTCTAGGGAAGAATGTAGGACTAACAACGTAGACACACTTAAAGACAGGGCCTTTATGAGCTGGGAAATTTTCGCAGTCTAGCCGACAGACAGCTCTGACAACAATGAAGAGGCCTGTTAAACCAACTCCTGCAAAAAAAGCAAAAACAGCAGCGGGCCGGTTGCTCGTCTGCCTTTGTTTCCACTCGTCTCAGAGCCAGGGATGAGAATGGCTCAGTAAAACAACTTGTGACATGCCTGTCTAAAAAGAATGTCAAACGGCGTCCCCAAAAGCAAATTAGGGCCTCTGTGGTCTCGACTCTCACCCAATTCCTGGCATTGCTTAGGGACCGATGTGCTTTTGGATATGCAAACAGCCAGAGCGAGGGAGAAATTGTTTCCAGTTTAAAAAAATGAGGTAGATTTGACTTTTAAAGGTCAACATGAATCACCAATATGAATTTGCAATTCATTTGACCAATTTCAATGTAAAATAAGGTTGGGACTTCATTGAACACTACTATTTAAAAGCTCACAGTCTACTGCTCACCAAGGCTGCATTTATTTGATCACAAATATAGTAATATTGTGAAATATTACCATTTAAAATAAGTCTTTTCTATTTGAATATATTGTAAAATGTAATTTAAAAATGTTCAGGATCATCAGTGTCACATGATCCTTCAGAAATAATTATAATATGCTGCTTTATTGTTTTTCAGGATTCTTTGATTAATAGAATGTTCAAAAAGAGCAGCGTTTGTTTAAAATAGAAATGTTTGTCACATTATAAATGTCCTTACTGTCACTTTTGATTCATTTTATACATCCTTGTTGAATAAAAGTTTTCTAAATATTTTGGGGACAAAAAAAATCTTACTGACCCCAAACCTTAAAATAGAGCCAGACTAAACGTGAATTTGCTAAAACAATGCCTAAATAGCCATGCGTCTATTTGTTAACAACATCCAATAGGTCGTGCGGAAAGGAAAATAGTTTCAGAGGAAGAGCATGTTTTATTATTTTGACAAAAAACGACGAGGAAAGAATTGGAGGCAAAACAAAAATGTAAATAAGATTAATTCTAATTTCACGCCACAGCTGACAATGCTAATCAACATCTGCCTCGTCAAGCTCCTCCAATAATTTCCCAGATTTTCAAACATTCATGTAACGTGTTTTCCACAAAAGGCAATTTGGTATTCAGGCCGTGTGCATATGCAAGGCGAAATATGTTTCTCATTTTCATGACCAGGAGACAGAGGAGACTTGTTTATTGTGTATCCGTCAGTGTGTTTTCACAGCAGGGTGTGTTCTTGGATTCCACCGCACCAGGACGTCATCCCCAGGTGCTTCCATCAGCCCTTCTTCACTCTCTCTTTCTGCCTCTCTCTGTAAATACCTATTGGATTAGGTGGGCAGCTGTAGGGGGGCGGGTACTGATTGACATCTAAAAGGCTGGAGTGTTGTTCAGACTTGCAGAGGAGTAAAAGAGGCACAGCAGGAGACGGCGAGTAGTGTATATCTGTGCATGTGTGTATGCTTTGAGGAGGGGGAATGCAGAGTCTGCTTTGTTGTTGCCATCCAAACCCATCACAGATTCTCCCCTCAGGACTTGAGATGAGATTTCAGATGTCTGTGGCTTGTGTTTTCCCCTAAGCTACTGTCTAAACAAGAAAAATCCACAGACGGCTCGCATTCTTGCAACACATTCTGGATCTAAAGAGCCAGTGAATGCACTACACCTCAGCTAAAAAAAACAGAATAATGAACCGCGACAGCTGGTTTGAGAAACCTGCCATTTTTCTGGAATGCTATAAAATGTAAAAACTTGATATATTAAACCAACAAAAAGTATTTTTGCAGAATAAAATGTCTGTTAAATGGCTCTTTTCCCCTCTTTCAGCCATCTGTTGTTTCTCTGTCCTCTCTCACACACACTTTCCGACTGCTGTCGGATGTAAAACAGCGCCCCCTGTGACACTTTTTTTTTTTTGACTTTTTTTTCTCTGGGGCCAAACACCTGTAAGAAATATCCTTTTTTCAAAGAATGGGACTAGCTAGCTAGCAACAACTTAAACGATTCAAGAACATCACAGAAAAAGAGTCAGCAAAACAAGCAAGAGTCTAAAATACTATACTACTTGTATACTTTACGCCAGTGGTTTTCAATCCTGGTCCTGGGGACCCACTGCTCTGCACATTTTGTATGTATCCCTTATCTGACACACTCAGTTAAGTACATGGATCTCTCTCCTAATGAGCTGATGATCTGTATCAGGTGTGTTAAATAAGAGAGACACACAAAATGTGCAGAGCAGTGGGTCCCCAGGACCAGGATTGAAAACCACTGCTTTACGCAATACATGCGTGGACTACTAATTTGACTAAAACATGCAGCATAAAACAACGTATACTGCACATATCCCACAATTCATGTTTGAGCTGGATGCAATATTAGCCATTAATCTGATCATAGGTAATATAGTACACTATTTTAAATCCCTACTGATGCAAAATGCGTTTTGCATATACCGTATTACACTACCAGTCAAATGTTTTTGAACAGTAAGATTTTTTTTAAGCCTCTTCTGCTCACCAAGCCTGCATTTATTTGATCTGAAGTGCAACACAATCAGTAAAAACAATAAAAATATTTTACTATTTAAAATATTGCTTTCTATTTGAATATATTTTAAAATGTAATTTATTCCTGTGATCAAAGCAACATTTTCAGCATCGTTACTTTTCAGTGTCACATGATCCTTCAGCAATCATTCTAATACGTTGATTTGTTTAAGAAACATTTTTTATTATTATTATCATTATTATCAACATTTAAAACAGTTACATTTAGTACAGTTAGTACATTTTTTACAAGATTATTTAATGTATAGAAAAATCCAAAGATCAGCATTTATCTGAAATAATGGTTTTTGTAACATTATACAATGTACCCTTCAAAAGCTTGGAGTCAGTATAATTTTTTTTAGAAATTAATAGTTTTATTTAGCAAGTATGCTTTAAATTGATCAAAAGTGATGATAAAGACATTTATAATGTTACAAAAGATTTCTATTTCAGAAAAATTCTGTTCTTCTGAACTTTCTATTCATCAAAGAAACCTGAAAAAAATACTACTCGCTGTTTTCAACATAATAATAATACAATTTGTTTGAGCAGCAAATCCTAATATTAGAATGATTTCTGAAGGATTGTGTGACTGGAGTAATGATGCTAAAAATTCAGCTTTGAAATCACAGGAATAAATCACTGTGTAAAATATATTCAAATAAAAAAACAATTATTTTAAATGGCAAAAATATTTAAAATTTTTACTGTTTTTGCTGTACTTCGGATCACATAAATGCAGGCTAGGTGAGCAGAAGAGACTTAAAAAAAAAAAAAAAAAAAAAATCTTACTGTTCAGAAACTTTTGACTTGTAGTGCATTTAAAAAAAAAACTTTAAAATGTAAAAATTCACATTTTTATGATAGATTTTTAAATGCACAAAAAAGTAGCTTAATTTAATAACGAAGGAATGATTGAAAAAAGAATTCCAGAGCTTCATAAAAAAAAATAATAACTTACAGCGCATGAAACACCCCAAAACAAGATCTTTTGTCAGAATCTTATAAACAAATGCAGGTTCAGTACTCACATAATGCTGCCATCTCTTTGGGAAGGTCCGCCCCAAACCGCCCAAACAGGCTACTATTGGTCAGCAGGTCGAAGGGGGAGTGGCTCCGCATGGAATTGAAGGCAAAGGGGTAGACAGCAGGTGGGAATCCGGTCATGTGACCCACCTGCCGTTCCCTATTGGTTGCCATGGCGACGGTTGGCTGCCAAAGGCTGGTCGGGCCTGTCGTGCGCTTCAACGGCCTGTGTGACAATGTTGGCAAACTTCTCAGGTCTCCGTCACGGCTCCGCTTTCACTCGTTCGACAGGATGTACCTTCAGGAGGAAACATATTGTAAGTTAAACATTTGTATGAAGAATTATAAACAGTAGTAAAGAGGTTCAGTGATTTCAAGCTCGTGTGCCACATAAACAGTGTACATTTACTCACTCAAGCCATTCCAAACCCTAAATGTTTTTCATTCTTTGTTATTCACTCATGATCTTCCACTTAAAAACTTGTGACTCAGTGGGTTAAATGGACCAGACCAATTAAAAATGAATCACTGTGAATCAGGTCAGACGATTCACTGAAAAAACAACTCGGAAGAATGATTTGTTTACTCATGAATCCATTAAGGACATGAAGCAGATGTCAAGGCATTTAGATTAATGTGACACTGGACCACAAAATCTTAAGTTGCACAGGTATATTTGTGGCAATAGCCAACAATCCATTGTATGGGTCAAAATGATAGATGTTTCTTTTATGCCAAAAATCATTATTATGGATGCCCGTTTTTGCCACTAAACAAAAAATAAAGGCGGTATCTCACAATTCTGACTTTTTTCTGAGAACTGTGAGATATAAACACACAATTGCAAGAAATAAAGTCAGAATTGCATGATATAAACTGTGAGTTTGTATCTCACAATTCTGACTTTTTTTCTCAGAATTGTAAGATATAAACTCACAATTGTGAGTTATAAAGTCCAGTTCTGAGGAGAAAAAAAAGACTGTTATGTTCACAGAATTACACGTTTATATCACACAATTCTGACTTCATTTCTCAGAACTGCGAGTTTAAATCTCACAATTCTGACTTAACTCGTAATTGCGAGTTTATATCTCACAATTCTGACGTAATTTCTCAGAATTGTGAGTTTATATCTCACAATTCTGACTTAATTTCTCAGAATTGCAAGTTTATATCACACAATTCTGACTTCATTTCTCAGAACTGCGAGTTTAAATCTCACAATTCTGACTTAACTCGTAATTGCGAGTTTATATCTCAGAATTCTGACGTAATTTCATAGAATTGCGAGTTTATATCTCACAATTCTGACTTAATTTCTCAGAATTGCAAGTTTATATCTCACAATTCTGACTTAACTCTCAATTGTGAGTTTATATCTTGCAATTCTGACTTTTTCTTCTCAGAATTGCATGATACTAACTCAAAATTGTGACTTTTTTCCCAGACCTGCGAGTTTATATCTCAGAATTCTGAATTTTAAGTCCGAATTTTTAATTTGTATCGCAATTTTGAGAAAAAAAAGTCAGAATTGTGAGATAAGTCGTGGTGGAAACAGGCTTCCGTAAGATGTTATGCAAAGATCATGTTTCATGAAGACATTTTGTAAATTTTCTACAGTAAATATATCAAAACTCATTTTTTAATTAGTAATATGCATTTCTTAGAACTTGAATTGGACAACTTCAAAGGCGATTTTTCTCAATATTTAGATTTTTTTGCACCCTCAGAGTCCAGATTTTCAAATAGTTGTCTCTCTACCAAATATCGTCATATCCTAACAAACAAAAACTGAAAGCTTATTTATTCCGCTTTCAGATGATGTATAAATCTCAATTTCCAAAAAATGCCCCTTGTGACTGGTTTTGTGGTCCTGGGTCACAAATTATCCGACATAAAGCTATCATACGGCTTCAGAAGATTTGAAATATAGTGCACGAACCACTTTTTGAAGCTTGAAAGCCCCAGCTCCATTCATTCAAATAGCATGGAAAATTTGGCTAGTACATTGTTCAAAATAAAAAAGAAGGTGTGGAATGACACGAGCATGCTTAAATCATAACTGAATGTTAATTTCCGGATGAACTAATCTTTTAAGAACCCCTAACGTCGCACAAACAGCAATCTGCGAGTTTCTCACATCGGTTTAACAACAACAACCAGCAGCCAGTGCGTAAGAGCGCTTATGTGTGTTAAGAGGAGGGTGGAGTCAGGAGGAAATCGATGGGGTGATATGTAAAAACGGAGGGCGAGCAAAAAAAGAAACGAAGGGGAGGGAGGAAAATAATAAAGCGGTTAGGAAAAAGTTAGGTTGAGGCAGGAGAAGAGAAACAGAGGGAGGGAGAAAGAGAAAGAGAGAGTGCTCTTGTCTGCTCCGTTTTGAAATGTGTCCAGACGTTTGTGGTGTTTCCAGGCTATTCCATATGATTTAAATCACCCAAACTCCACAAGAAAGAGCTTCTCTGTTTGTGCTGCCAGTCTCTAAGCCCTGCACGACTACAGTCGGGCTCTCACAGACCTGCAGAGCTGGAGAGGAACTGAGAGAGAAGAGGTGACAGCTTGTTTGTCCAATTGTTCTGCATCTGCGATTCCTCTCACAAACAACGAGGTGTTTGCCACAAATGAAACCAGAAACCTCACTAATTCTGATTCATCCTTAAAACAAAAAAGCATTAAAAGCTTGTTTAAAAGATGTTTCGATATTTGCACTGGAAAACAAGAGTGATTTTTTGGCAGTGAGATCCGCGCTCTTACGCACACTTTTCAATAAGACAAAACCTATCTTCATCACTGCGCTAGTGAATGCTGGGTTGTCCCTTTCCATTTTTTGTTCCTTCTCCCTTGAGTGATTTTTATGAGTGGGTGGTGCTGGCGGCTTGTTGTTTAAATGTGGTTTTTGAAAAATGAGCTGAGCCAAAGAATTCTGCGCTTTTTGGAAGTGCTGTGGTTTGTGAATCAGGGCAAAAAGCAAGGGAAAAATCGTGCTCATGAATTCGGCATAAACATAGGCCGAGCTGAGAGAAAGAAAGAGAAGAAGAAAAAAAGGAGACAGATTCAGTGACGGAGTCCGGGCACTGGGGGGCACTACGGGGGCGGCACTCTGGCCAGGAAAGATCCAGGGCTTTCCAAAACATACATTCGTACAGTCTCTTTCTCACTGCCGCATAAAAACACTTGCACCTGAACACATAGTCTTTGAGAGAAATACTGAGCTCCCTTTCCATAACAGATGCACACAGCTCTACTGTAATCCACACGGTCAAATCCTAAGAAACCTCTTTCCAAGTGCTACACACACATGGGTCAAAGGTGTCTATTTTGCACTATTAAAATACATTTTTAAACATACTATAATGTATAAATGTCCAACTGTAAATATGCAGCCATCACAGGGCTTTGTAAAAGTTTTTTTCATGATATCACTTCCAATGCTTCTCAAGTTACGGATTAGGTTTAATAGCATTCTTTGATAGAAGTGATATGTTAAACATTTTGAAATAAAATGGCCAACTTTGACTTACTAAGGGAAAACTGTAATAGCTAAATCCTAAATACACACATTAAAATAATATTTTCACACTTGTATAATTTGACAATTCGACTATTCACAACACAAATTGTAACATTTCTTGATTAATTTTACTGTTTTCTTCACACATCATGTCTTATATTTTATCTCAAGCACGTCACTGACAGTAATAAATAAACGCAGTAATTAAAAAAATATATATAAAATTGTTTTAAAAATTGTGCAAATGAAGCCACAACTAAAAGAAGTCATATATATATATTTAAACTGATATAAATAATATATATAAATAAATAAAATATAAAATAAAATATAAAATATATACATTTTTCCTTCACACATTTAAATTATATTTTTATTACAATTTGTTTTTTTTCATACAAATTTAGCAAATGACACTACTTTGTATCAAAACATTTTGTAATATATAATAATTTTCCCACAAAAAATGATACAGTTATTTATGCTTAATTTATTTATTGTGTAGATTAGCATTTAAAAAATGAATACCTATTTTTATGATTATTTTAAATAATCACAGTTGATATAAATCATTTTCATTCAATACATAATTAAATTATTAATGCTAATTTAACTTTTAAAATTTTTGCTTTTTAAAAATTTATATTTTTATTATGTTTATTTTAAATCATTTATGTAAAATCCATTTAAAAAGCAGCAAAAATAAGTAATTGAGGAATGATTAAAAAGTTTCTAAGAAAAAAGTTGTACTATTTTTACAAATTTTGCTATGACACCACAACTAAGGGACAGTCTTTTTATTTAATTTAATTTTTTTAATTGATATAAATCATTTTAACTCAATAAATAAATAAATTATTAATGCTTATTTTACTTTATTTTATTTTACATATTTGCTTTTTAAATTTTTTTTTTTTTTACATAAAATGCTTTCGAAAAGCAGCAAAAATAAGTGATGCAAGCATGATAGAAAAGTTGCTAAGCCCTTCAAATAACAAAGAAAAAAAATTTTTTTAATATAATTTTTGCAAAAGACACCACAACTGAGGGACTTTTTTTCTCTAATTTTTCCTTTTTTTTATTGATATAAATCATTTTCACACAATAAATAATAAACTGTTTATGCTTATTTTACTTATTGTTTAAATTAGCATTAAGTAATACCTATTTTTATTATTTTTTTATTCATTTACATAAAATGCATTTGAAAAGCAATAGAAATAAATGATGCAGGCATGATTAAAAAGTTTCTAAGACCTTCATAACAAAAAGAATAAAAGTTGATTTTTTTATTTTATTTTTAAAAAATGTAAAAAAAAAATAATAATAAATAAATAAATAAAATTATTTAAAAACAAATTAACAACATAAAAAATAATACTTATTTTTACATTATTTTACAATCATTTACATAAAATGCATAAAAGATTTTTTTTTACAATTTTAAATGTTTTTAAATTTTTATCATTTTTAATTTTATAAAAATAATAACACTTAATGGATTTTCACATTTACATAAAATGTACTAATAAAACAGAAAAAACAAGCAATGCAGTCACAATTAAAACAAAACTTTTTATAAAATTTGCAAATTACACCACAACTGAGAGACAGTCTGTTTTCTTTCTATTCTTTTTTAATGAAATAATTTATGCTTATTTTACTTATTGTTTCGTTTTTTTTATTAATACATTATGATGGATTTTTACATTTACATGAAATGCATAAAAAAAACAGAAAAAATAAGTGATGCAGCCATGATTAAAAAGTTCCTACACTGTCACCAGATTTAACTTAAAAACCTAAGTTCAGCAGCTACCTTAAATTTTTAAAAATTCTTAAAAAGTCATTTTAACTTATTACAATAAAAATGAGTTGATTTAACTTCTGAGTTTAAATGACTTAAGTTGATTTAACTTAAAAATTTTAAGGCAGCTGCTAAACTTAAGCTTTTAAGTTGAAACTGGTGAAAACTTTTCCCAGTGTATAAGACCTTAATATATCAAAAAGAGAAAAAGCTGAAATCCAAAAATAAAAAAAACAACCCCTGGTAAATAAAAAAAGTGCCTGAAGAAACAAAATAGAACAGATTCTTTTGTAAGAATGTAGTGCAAAAACATTCATTAATACATGTTAAAACAAATATTTTCTCCCTCACTGTGCCATTTTCTTCCATGGCTCCAGTATACACATCTGTCCTACACACACACACACACACACACACACACACACACACACACACTCCCTCCAGCCTCTCTGGTTCTGTTTCTTTCAGCAGAGCCAGTTAATTACAGCCTACTGCTGCAGGCAGCTTCAAACCACCACTAATTTAGAGTTCCATTACAGTAAACTCTTCCACATGTGCATCCAAGCTAGGGTGGCCACGTCTAAGGAAGGAGCTCTGCAGATAGGCACACGCCCATAGCCAGCCACAACAAGGCCTTGCCATCTCTCTCTCTCTCTCTCCCCCACCTCCTCCTTCCCTCTCTCTTTTTCTCCAGGTCTGGTTTTCATCTGCGACTGTGTGCCCTCGAACCCATCCCTGCCCATGTGGCCCCCCCTTCCCCAAACCCCCGCTGCAGCTCCGTCCGTGACCCCTCAGAACTGTTCCATATGTAACAGATATCATTTAGAGCTCACCATTCAAAACCACACATTGCCGAAGTCAACGTGTTTACCCTGGAGACCGAGGCAGCATAGGATAAATTCTTCGCAATTGAAGCGGAGCTGGAGCTGCTCGCTCTCGGGCCAAATGCGCTCTTCGCTGAACTGCAAGTGTTACTGTGAACTCAAATGATAGCATAATTATGTTTTCCACACATATCAGTCAAGGTTGGGAAATATTTGTTATATATCCACCGGGAATGTTACCAGACTTCGATTTCAATTGAAATGCTTCATTTCTAGTGTCATATGCAAGGCATGAAATACAATCAGATATCATTATATGCTAAAACAGTCAATTAAGATATAAGATAAGATAAAATACGATAAAATATACAATATTTTTAAGGTTTATTTATTTATTTTTAAGTCATTTTTTGTTTTTATTTATATGTACTTTTAAATGTTTTTATTTTTTAAATGTACATTGATTTTTTAAAAATAAATAATTACCATTTAGGTTAACTAATATACATTTAAACATTAAATGTATTTATTTATTTTTTAAATGCACTTGTACTTTTCATATGTATGTATTTAATTGTTTTGTTTTTTGTTTATTTACTTACGTACTTACTATTTTAAAGTAATTATTTATTTTCATTTTTAGATTTATTTTTGTATTTATTTTTTGTATATTATCTCAAATTTGGATAATAATTGCCATTTAAATTAACTAACAAAGATTTAAATGTATTTACTTATTTTAAAAATGTTTTTATATATTTTTCAAAAGTATTTAATTAACAAATACACATTATATGTATTTATTTATTTTTTAAATGCACTTATTGTATTAATTTTTAAAATGCTTTTATTTTATGTATTTAATAGTTTATTTGTTTATATTTATTTATTTACTTACTATTTTAAAGTAATTTTTTATTTAAATACATTTATTTTTGTATTTACTTATTTATTTATTTACAGATAAGATGTATTGTATATTATCTCAAATTAAGAATAATTACCATTTAAATTAGCTAATCTACATTTAAATGAATTTACTTATTTTTTGAGATGCACTTATTGTACAAATTGTTTAAATATTTTATGTATTTTTCAAAGGTATTTATTTAATTAACAAATCCACATTTAAATGTATTTACTTATTTTTAAATGCACTTAATGTATTTTTAAAATGTATGAATTTAATTGTTTATTTGTTTAAATGCATTTATTTATTTATTTATTTATTTATTTATTTATTTACTTACTTACTTACTTGCTTACCTTTAATGGGCATTAATAAAATTGATAGATTTACATTAACGAATATAGATTTAAATGTATTTACTCATTTTTAAAAAGGCACTTATTGTATTAATTTTTTTAATGTTTTTATGTATTTTTCAGATGTATGTATTTAATTAATGAGTATAAAATGCATTGTATTTTTTTTAATAATTGCACTTATTGTATACATTTTTAAAATGTTTAATGTATTTTGCAAATGTACAGTCGTGGCCAAAAGTTTTGAGAATGACACAAATAGGGCTGCACGATTAATCGAACGATGTTGTGAGGCGCGTTTAGTCAATGAAGCCGGTACTTTGATTAGTAGTAAATTTCCATCACTTGCGTTCAGCTGGAGCGGCAATTAATACACAGAGACGTAAATCCCTGACAAGCTACGCCAAATCACGTTCAAAATCGCATTCAATTTTGAGAGCGATTTGGCGTAGCTTGTCAGTGATTTACACCTCTGAACGCTCCAGCTGAACGCAGCTGAACGCATGTGATGGAGATTTACTACTAATCAAAGTACCGGCTTCATTGACTAAACGCACCTCACAACATCGTTTGATTAATCGTATTAGTTTTCACAAAGTTTGCTGCTAAACTGCTTTTAGATCTTTGTTTCAGTTGTTTCTGTGATGTACTGAAATATAATTACAAGCACTTCATACGTTTCAAAGGCTTTTATGACAATTACATGACATTTATGCAAAGAGTCAGTATTTGCAGTGTTGGCCCTTCTTTTTCAGGACCTCTGCAATTCGACTGGGCATGCTCTCAATCAACTTCTGGGCCAAATCCTGACTGATAGCAACCCATTCTTTCATAATCACTTCTTGGAGTTTGTCAGAATTAGTGGGTTTTTGTTTGTCCAAACGCCTCTAGAGGATTGACCACAAGTTCTCAGTGGGATTAAGATCTGGGGAGTTTCCAGGCCATGGACCCAAAATTTCAACATTTTAATCCCCGAGCCACTTAGTTATCACTTTTGCCTTATGGCACGGTGCTCCATCGTGCTGGAAAATGCATTGTTCTTCACCAAACTGTTGTTGGATTGTTGGAAGAAGTTGCTGTTGGAGGGTGTTTTGGTACCATTCTTTATTCATGGCTGTGTTTTTGGGCAAAATTGTGAGTGAGCCCATTCCCTTGGATGAGAAGCAACCCCACACACGAATGGTCTCAGGATGCTTTACTGTTGGCATGACACAGGACTGATGGTAGCACTCACCTTTTCTCCTCTGGACAAGCCTTTTTACAGATGCCTCAAACAATCGGAAAGAGGCTTCATCGGAGAATATGACTTTGCCCCAGTCCTCAGCAGTCCATTCGCCATACTTTTTGCAGAAGATCAATCTGTCCCTGATGTTTTTTTTTTTGAGAGAAGTGGCTTCTTTGCTGCCCTTCTTGACACCAGGCCATCTTCCAAAAGTCTTGGCCTCACTGTGCGTGCAGATGCGCTCACACCTGCCTGCTGCCATTCCTGAGCAAGCTCTGCACTGGTGGCACTCCGATCCCGCAGCTGAATCCTCTTTAGGAGACGATCCTGGCTCTTGCTGGACTTTCTTGGACATCCTGAAGCCTTCTTAACAAGAATTGAACCTCTTTCCTTGAAGTTCTTGATGATCCTATAAATTGTTGATTTAGGTGCAATCTTAGTAGCCACAATATCCTTGCCTGTGAAGTCATTTTTATGCAAAGCAATGATGGCTGCACATGTTTCTTTGCAGGTCACCATGGTTAACAATAGAAGAACAATGATTTCAAGCATCACCCTCCTTTTAACATGTCAAGTCTGCCATTCTAACCCAATCAGCCTGACATAATGATCTCCAGCCTTGTGCTCATCAACATTCTCACCTGAGTTAACAAGACGATTATATAAATGATCTCAGCAGGTCCTTTAATGACAGCAATGAAATGCAGTGGAACGTTTTTTTCGGGATTAAGTTAATTTTCATGGCAAAGAAGGACTATGCAATTCATCTGATCACTCTCCATAACATTCTGGAGTATATGCAAATTGCTATTATAAAAACTTAAGCAGCAACTTTTCCAATTTCCAATAT
>NC_133378.1:32991974-33018400 GCF_049309525.1 Garra rufa | reverse complement strand
CTTTTAAATGGCATTGATTAAACTGACAGATTAGATTACTGATCACAGGATGAAAAATTAGAACCTGGACTAAATAGAGCATAAAAATTACTGGTCTAAAACAGCATAAAATAAAAATGGTCTATACAAACAGTCTGCTGGAAATACAATTTCACTCTGGCTCTGACTACAATATTTTAGGGCTTGCATTAACTCTAAGTCTTCTGAACTTTTGACTCTTACCAGTAGTAAGAACATCAAGAAACAAAATAAGGAGGTCGTTGGGAATAAAATAAAAAGCAGAAGAAAAGAAACAAGACGAACTGCGGGATAGAGAGAGCGAGAGAGAGAGACAGCAGAGAAAAACATCAAAATCACACCCAAAAAAGCTTTTACAGCGAGAGAAAAAGAATAGTGGAAAAGAAAAAGGACAAAAAAAAAGGGAGCCGGGGAAAATCCAAATCTCATGTAGCCATTTGAAAAGAGAGGAACTGATTGAAAAGGGATCTGTGTGTTCCTAGAATTTTCCCAAACACAATAATGAATTAATAAAACACTTGGCGCCTGCGTATTTTCATGAGTCACATCGGCAAAGAGTTTTACAGAGTATGTTCTGCTTTTATGGCAGGCGGGCTGTGCAGAAAGTGAGCTCATTTTAGGGCCCTCGCCCTCTCTCTCTCTGGCACGGGCCCCCGGGGCGCACACACACACATGTATAAGTGCATACACACATGTTCTCTCATTACTGCCATTCTCTGGCTGACCCTCACACACACACACTCATTCAAACTCCTCTAGCCCGCTCTGGGCCGAGAGGGGGGCAACGGCGGGCACCCACCGCAGACCCGGCATTCGCAGGGATTATAAGAACAGGCTGGGACTTTCCAAAAGCCTGATTTCACCACCGTTTCTACATTGCTCCTCACAGAACAAACACATCATTAGCAGAGCATGCTGAGGCCTATTAGCCACAGAGAAAGAAAGAAAGATTGAGCGAGACGGAAAGAGAGCGAGAGAGAGAGAAAATGCTCCTGGCATGGTTGGGTGATGCGCTGTGTATCTCTGACAGAATCAGCTCTGTGTGATTCATGGCTCCTCGGGGCTGGGCCGAGTCGGGCTGGTGACGTCTACTCTCCTCTGAAGTACTGCAGTTTGCCACTTTGAAAAGGGTAAGCAGGTTGCGTTTAGAGGAAGAAAAAGTATCCATTTCAACTCAGGAGAGAATTGCCTCTCGCGGATCAAGTGGCCCAGCCGCCGAAGGTATCACGTTTTTGTTTGGAACTTAAAAAGAAGTCTACTAAGTCATCAAAAATTTAACTTTATAAAATATAACTTATCCCTGTGAATTTTCAGCATCATTACTCCAGTCTTCAGTGTCACATGATCCTCTTGTGCAACTTTTTTAGTGCCATCACAAAAATCACTCCTAACTGGTATGCGATGAAAAAGTCTTTTTTTAAAAACCCAAGGCGTCACAGGAGGCATTAACCGCCGGAGCCGATGGTGAGTTATTTTTTTTCCTCCCTCAGCCTGGCTAAAACCGCGATCCATTCTTCCTCCAAAGCTGTGACGGATTTGGGATGGTACAGCGGTTTGGGTTCATTTCCTGTCTACACTCGGAATATTTCCACTCCTTCGTCTAACGTTCTAAGCTCACGGCGCTCTACTTTAAAAGCTACTTTAACTTTCCACATTAGCCTTCCTGCTGTCGATCAGGGCTAAGACGGATTGACACATCCGACCGTATGCTCTTAAACGCCCCCAGACAGGCTGAGGCACCGTGTAGCGGAGGCCACAAGAGAGGGGCATTATGGATTCAGATCAAACGTCTTGCGGACGAGGGCTCTGGAAACTTCTACGAGAGGTATCGAGCTCACTTAAAGAGCAAATATAAACGGTTCCATTCCTAAAAAGCAAGAAAATACAAGGAAAGTAGTTCAAAATGTCACAGAAATTCCATAAAAGAACCTTTAATGGTTCCCCAAAGAAACCTTCATTGAAGAGTTCATTAAAAAGAACGTTTTGTGGCATTAAAAGGTTCCATGGATGTTAAAGCTTCTGCATGGATCCAACAAAGCCAATATCTTTATTTTTAAGTGTGGTAGTGCACAGTGCCAGCAACACCAAGGTCAAGGGTTTGATTTCCAGAGAATTCACTAAAGTGATTTTTAAAATGTAAATATTCTGTTTTTTTATTCGGTTTTATTTTATTTTTTTTTATTCAGTTTTTTCTGTGTAAATTGTTCTAGACTCTTGTTTTAATGGTTAAATAACTTTTAATTAATCAAAAAGCATGTCTAATTAATTAAAATGTGACCCTGAACCACAAATCCAGTCTTAGGTAGCATGGATATATTTGTAGCAATAGCCAAAAATACATTGTATAGGTCAAAATTATCGATTTTTCTTTCATGCCAAAAATCACTAGGATATTAAGTAAAGATCATGTTCCCTAAGATATTCTGTAAATTTCTCATTGTAAATATGTCAAAACGTAATTTTTGATTAGTAATATGCATTGCTAAGAACTTCATTTGGACAACTTTAAAGGCAATTTTCTCAATATTTTGATTTCAGATAGTTGTATCTCGACCAAATATTGTCCTATATTTCAATGGAAAGCTTATTTATTGAGCTTATTATTGAAAAAAAAAAATACTCTTATGACTGTTTTATAAGAGGTTAAAATTGGTTTGTGGTCCAGGGTCAAAAATCATTAAACTTGCACAATTTAACAGCAATTTATTCAAAGCTTAACAAAAATTTGATTTTTAATGTTCCACGAAATGTTTTGTTGTTTTTTCTCTCACATTCAGTTTCATTTTTACCAAATTCTGTGTCTTCCAATAATTTTCTGGATTACTTTTTATGGTTTAATCCAATTTTAATAATCAAAAGCATCTCTAATTGATTTTATTTTAAAAAACTATAATAATAATTATTTTATTCTGCTAAATAAATTCTGGTAAATATTTTTTTAATATGTATTCCTTAAAAAATAATATTTAAAAATATTAGTAATAGTAGTACTGTCATTACATTCAGTAATAGATTTCTGTCACAATTTCTTCAAGTTAAACTAAACTTTTATTTTGATGGGTTGCTGTGAAGACCATTAAGTTTCTGTTTATATATGATATGACGATAGTTTTTCAAAAGAAATGGTAAAGTGCTCATGAAGTGACTCTAAGAGCAGCTCTGGAGAGTTTATGTGGTCATGTAGCAGTGAGCATAACGCATACTTCATGTGTGTAGTGAACGAAAACAGCGTGTCTACGCCATTCATTCACACAGAGAAACGCAGAATGTGCAGGATCCATATTTAAATAGTTTTTTGCAGCTTAATATTCACAGACACTCGTCCATATTGCATTTTGACTTAAGTGTACTGACTTACTTTTGATTTATCCATCTAGAATTTGAAAAATTCCATGACATATCCGTGTTATACAGTAAATTCTGTTTTTATGACTGGATTCCGTATTTACGTCCGTGTTTTCCGCATCGCAGAAATTACAGGGACTTACACCACGATAGTTTAAACCAGAAAACACAAACTGGAGGTTTTTGCAGCAAAGCCTTCAAACAACTATTTTGGGATCCTCAGAGAACCTTTCAGCAAACAGTTCTTAAAATGTGAAGAAAATTTTAATTAGATTCCATGGATGTTAAGGGTTTTTTATGGAACCATCATTGCCAATAAAAGAGTCTTTATTTTTAAAAGCGTCTGTTTATTGATTCCCAGATTCCTAAACGGAATGCACAGCGAAATTTTCTAATGCTTCACAAAACGCCTCACATCTCCCAGGCGTACAGTTTAAACATGCCAAAAAATAAACCAGAAAAACAAAAACCACATCTGACCATAAAAAAAGAGATCTGCTTGTAGTTTCCATATTTTCTGTCGAAAAATAATTGTCACATCCTGCATAAAACATAAGCATATGTGTCCGAGGGATGTTTACAGCAAACTTTGATGGATAAAACTGGATGTCTACTTGTTATGCACAGGAGACACTGCAATAAGACACAGCACTGTGTTGTAACCTTGAATGAAATCTGTGTGGAATCAATTGAAGAAAGATGTTTGGAGATGAGACGTGTTGTGTGGAGAGTCCACAGCTGAGGAACCTCCAGGCGTTGTGGAGGTCACATGGTCATATGGAGGGTCAGAACTAAGTGGTGAAGGTTCAAAGGCCAGACGTAATTAACACGCACATACAAACACACATTAATGCAGAAAGGTAACTTTTTAATGATTCATTTGTTGTTTTATTTTTTTTTTATCCCCCCTACATCCCCTATCCCAGCGTCACAGCAGGGGACAGTGGTTACAGCGCTGTCAAGTGACATTAATAAACAATAGTAAAATATAGCCTCGCCGAATTGGTCCGCTGCAAAATTAAACAAAGCGTATCATTGTCATCAGGCAGTCGTTTCCGAGAAAGCCCTTCATAAACCTTTTTATTGTGGGAGATAAAACTGACACGTTCGAATTCCTCTGCCTTCTGACAGGGCAAATGGTAGCACAACATTAAGAGTGATAGATGATCTTCTGCTTCGGAGTCACATATCCCATCAATTAAAACCAGTCTGACACTGAACCCTTTCCTGGCACCCAACAAACATTCTTCACACCCAATCACTGTGCAACACTGACAATGCCATAATATCTATCACAGCACTTGGGTACAACTTGCCCCTCGAGTTATAATTTAAAGGAGTGTATTATATACACTCTCACAGCCCCAGCTGTAAGGCTCAAGCACCCAGACATACACAATAAATCATAAATGTAAAAAAAATGATTGATAGATAGATAAGACAGACAGATAAAATTATACAAATAAATAAACGTGTATATACATGCCGCTTAAAAGTTTGAGATCAGTAAGACTTGTAATGTTTCTTACGCTCATCAAGACTGAATTTATTTGATCAAAAATACAGGGGAAAAAAACAACAATACTGCAAAACGTTATTACAATATAAAATAAGGCAAAGCTGAATTTTCATCAGCCATTACTCAGTGTCACATGATTCTTCAGAAATCATTCTAATATGCTGATTTATTATTAGAATTATCAATGTTGGCAACAGCTGTGCAACCAATTTTTTTTTTTTGGAACCTGTGATCTTTTTATTTATCAAAGAATCCTAAAAAAAAGTGTTTAAAAGAACAAAAATATAAATCTTTTCTAACAACATAAGTCTTTGGAATGACTTTTTATCAATTTAATACATCCTTGCTGAATGGAAGTAATAATTTCTTTCAAAAAAACGAAAGAATAAAAATGTACTGACCCCGAACCTTTGAACAGTATTTTATATTGTTTGAAAAGATTTCTATTTTAAATAAATGCTGTTCTTTTTAACTTTTTATTCTTTAAAGAATCCTGAAAAATGTATCCCAGGTTCCAAAAAAAATATTAGGCAACACCAGCACTGATTGTAAATCAGCATATTAATATCATTTCTGAAGGTTAATGTGACGTTGAATACTGGAATAATGATGCTGAAAAATTCAGCTTTTATCACAGAAACAAATTCAATTTTTAATGTATATTAAAACAGAAGAATGTTATTTTACATCATAATAATATTTCACAATATTACCTTTATTTCTGTATTTTTGATCAAATAAACACAGCCTTTATGAGCATAAGAAACTTCTTTTAAATACATTAAAAACAGTACTTTCAACAGTGTATATGCATTTTATTATATGTATTTTTTTAAAGGTTTTTAAATTATTGTTAATTATACATATATAAATAAAAACAATGTCCTATGAAATGTTTTATTAAGTTAACAAAAATAAAAAAAATTAAAAAATTAAATAACCAAATAAACATTTAATAGTTTTATTTCAGAAATTGTATTTTTAAATTATTAAGTGTCACTTACTTTTTACTATATTACTTAAATAAATAAATAAATAGCCAAACTTCGGATGTTTGGATGGATTTATGACACATGGACAGAACCAGACAGAGCCATGGAAAGAGTAATGGGATAAATGGAGTGGACGAAAGACAGTTCTGACAGTTCTGTTCCGCAATGTGATGTGGACAAGGTGAGCGCAGGCACATTGCAAGAACGGATAAACAACAAAAAAAAAGAAACACATTTATAGACCCATAAAACGTCTGAACGGAGAGAAAACGAACGCGAGCAGTGAGCTTATTTATTGCAGTATTCCTCTGTGGCTTGCAGTATTCCTCTGTGGGAAATGAGGTTAAATAATTGGTTAAGGATCAGAGCATTAACATGATCGTTGCTAGATTGTAGTTGTGGTTTATTACATAGCGTAATCAGACAAGAAATCAGATTTATAAAAACAAATGACATGGCCGCCGAGCTAAACTAGCCATTTCAGATGAACACAGTTTATTTAATCAGAGCAATAGAAGGTAATAGATGGCGCTCATTACAGTAGCACTGGCACGGGGAGCGTTCGCGCTCGTGAGTATAAACACACACACTAACAGAGACACATTAATAAAAGCCCTGACACACACAGGAACTTTTATAAGCAGATGTCGGACACTCTCTCCCTCACGCAGACACACAGCCTGACATGTAAAGTCTTATATACACACATAGTCAGAGGGATACATCCCTGCACACCTGCAAAAATATACAGGGGAAGCAGTGATCTGATGGTTTCCTTCATAATTACAGACTACAGAACAAAGTCCCCCCACCTTCTCTGATCCCCCATAAACCACCTGTTCAGCCCCTCCCTGACACTTACATTCTATTGCCCCCAAGAATTCCTCAGAGAGTCATGGATAAACTCCTGGATTTATGATTCCAAGCCAGATGAGCTGAAGACTGAAGTAAAATTGGCATCTAGACAGACAGACAGATAGCGGGGTGGTCTAACACCATGCACATCTTCATGACAACACACATAGACCAAGCAACGAGTCAAACCTACTTAACATGCATGCAAAAACAAGGAGTTTTACACTGACGGAAAAAAAAAATCAAAAAGGTAATTGTAGCTTTTTCTTAGAACTGAGACATATAAACTTGTGATTCTGAGAAAAAAGTCAAATTGCAAGTTATAAACGCATCATTGTGATATAACTGAGATATAACCTAGCAATTGTGAGAAAAATAAAAGTCTGAATTGTGAGATAAAGTGTCACAATTTACTTTTTTTATTTCATGGCTGACACTGAGATATAACCTAGCAATTGTGAGAAAAATAAAAGTCTGAATTGTGAGATAAAGTGTCACAATTTACTTTTTTTATTTCATGGCTGACACATTAAAACAGTACTGTGAGGAAAAAAGTCAGAAGTCAAAAGTCAAAATTCTGAGAAAAAAGTCATAATTATGAGATTTAAACCCAGATATGTGAGATGTAAACTCAGAATTCTAAAGAAAAAGTTAGAACTACAAGATGTAAACCCAGAACTACGAAATGTAAACTCAACATTTTGAGAAAAAGTCTGAATTATGAGATATAAACCCAGAATTGCGAGAACCAAACTTAGAATTTAGAGGAAAAAAGTCTGAATTACATGATATAAACCCAGAATTGCAAGAAGCAAACTCATAATTTGGAGGGAAAAAGTCAGAACTGCAAAAAGCAAACTCAGAATTTAGAGGGGAAAAGTCAGAATTCCAAGATATAAACCCAGAATTGCGAGAAACAAACTCAGAATTTGGAGGGGAAAAGTCAGAATTGCAAGAAGAAAACTCAGAATTTGGAGGGGAAAAGTCAGAATTGCATGATATAAACCAGAATTGCGGGAAGCAAACTCAGAACTTGGAGGAAAAAAGTTAGAATTACAAAAAAATCAACCTAGAACTGCAAAAAGCAAACTCAGAATTTAGAGGAAAAAAGTCAGAATTACAAGATATAAACCCAGAATTGCGAGAAGCAAACTCAGAATTTGGAGGGGAAAAGTCAGAATTGCATGATATAAACCCAGAATTGCGGGAAGCAAACTCAGAACTTGGAGGAAAAAAGTTAGAATTACAAAAAATCAACCTAGAACTGCAAAAAGCAAACTCAGAATTTAGAGGAAAAAAGTCAGAATTACAAGATATAAACCCAGAATTGCGAGAAGCAAACTCAGAATTTGGAGGGGAAAAGTCAGAATTGCATGATATAAACCCAGAATTGCGGGAAGCAAACTCAGAACTTGGAGGAAAAAAGTTAGAATTACAAAAAATCAACCTAGAACTGCAAAAAGCAAACTCAGAATTTAGAGGAAAAAAGTCAGAATTACAAGATATAAACCCAGAATTGCGAGAAGCAAACTCAGAATTTGAAGGAAAAAAGTCAGAATTGCAAGATATAAACTTAGAATTGCAAAAAGTAAACTGAAAATTCTGAGAAAATAAAAATAATAATAAGATGTAAACCCAGAACTGCAAGAAATAAATTCAGAATTAAGAGAAAAAAGTCAGAATTATATGATATAAAATCAGAATTGTGAGAAGCAAACTCTGAATTTTGAGGAAAAAAGTCAGAATTAAATTATATAAACCCAGAATTGCGAGAACTAAACTCAGAATTTGAAGGAAAAAAGTCAGAATTACAAGATATAAACCCAGAATGGCAAGAAGTAAATTCAGAATTAAGAGAAAAAAGTCAGGATTACAAGATATAAACCCAGAATTGCGAGAAGCAAACTCAGAATTTGAAGGAAAAAAGTCAGAATTGCGAGATATAAACCCAGAAATATATGATATATACCCAAAATTGTGAGATGCAAACTCAAAATTCTGAGTTTATATCTCAAAATTCTGAGATTATTTATCTTAATTCTGAGTTTTCATTTCACAGTTCTGACTTTTTTCTCTGCATTCTGAGTTTCTTTGAATTGCAAGAAAATTTAATTTCAGACTTGAAAAATGTTAAAATTTTAAGCCACAATTACCATTATATTTATTCTGCGGCAACAACAGGCTTCCATAAGTATAACACACTAAAATAAGAGTGAACTTTTAGTTAAGTGGTTTTTGTAGAACATACTCCTTTGTTTACAACTTCAGAAAATAATTGTTTACAGTGCACCTATCAAAAAACATTACTAAGAATAAACTATAAAAGATTCAGGAAGTACCGCTGTAAATCTAATACTGTGGTTAAGGAAAAGACGCAATTCCCTGTCACTCAAAAAGGAAAATACACTCAAGAATATAATGACAGCAGTTTATCCAAACACACAAACACATTAAGACACTCCCGTATTCCATTACAGTTACTGTACGGCTGAGATCAGACTCCCGCCGGAGTCAGAGTGGGAGTTTTGGTTTTGGTGGAACGTGAATATCTGGTTTGACAATAGTTTGTTTTTCCTTGTCTCTGCTTCTTTTGTCTGAGTTCATGTAAACTCATGTTGCTGATCTGTGAGACATAAACAGCTGAAGACAGAAAAGGGCTGGCCCATTCCTTTTTCATTTAAAAAAAAATGAGCCGTGCATACATTTGTTTGTGCATGTGCTGAGTAAGTCAAGTTGTTTTTAATGTTGTAACGCGCTCAGACTGCTCCTCTGCCCCAGATGTGTGCTTGGATGTGAAAGTTCTGTCACATGTTAAAAGAAGACATCATAAATCACCACTGGCTCTGACACTATTAAACACTGCTGGCATAAACTTTTCAGCTCATGAAAATCTCACACACAACATGTTGAAAAGCCAAAGAAAGCAAGTTTCTTTCAGATCACAGGCACTGAGTCAGAAAGTACAAAGAACAGGTGCTACAGTCAACGCAATAGGCTTCAGTACTGAGTACTATCAGGTAATACAAAAGAAAAAGTAGCCACTGATGCACAAATGCAACACTTGTTCTAAGAAACTGCATTGTACTTTTTTAGCCAATGTATAGATGTTACCTTAAAGGAACAATAGGCTAAACCCAAAAGTCAACGTACCTCACAAGTCAAAAGCCATAACATAGGTTTGCGTGCCAAACAAACTCAAATTACCTGACAACGTTCCTGTGTCTGCACTATTGGGCCAAGAACTGGAACAAATCATCCAGATCGGTTTTGTGAATTGGATCAACCAATTTGTTGAAATGACCTAACTTGTTTACACATGACTACTTCTCTTATGCAGAGCAGATGTCAACTTTATGAGTTAATAAAAATGTAATTTTGCAATTTTGATTGGTTCCTTGCATTATCACTAACATATACCTCCAAAAGACTTGAAATATAGTGCATGAGCTGTATGGATTATTTAATACACTCATTTTGGACTGATTTTGGACCATTCATTGTCATTGCGTGGAAAACGCGTTGCTTAAACGTTCTCCTCCATCGCCTTAAAGAACTAACCTTGATGTTTCAAGCATTTCCACGTTCATCACATGATTTATTTAACTTTTATAAAAACCGGCAATTTAGCCGCTACCGTGTGTTAGGTTCATTGAGATGCTTGTGAAAACACCTTTCTCTTAACCACACACTGTACAACACGTCTTGCACAAACTATCTCTGATTTAAACACACATACTTAAAACTTGTAAGCCACAGGGCTGCGACATTAACACTTAAGGCTAAAAGGAAAACAATACCTGTCAAAGAAATGTTTTACATACAGTATGACAAGGGACAACACGCCAGGTAAAGGTATGTCTAAACGCAACCAGTGATTTCTTGAAACGCATCGCGGGTCAAGAAAACGCGAAACGAACCAACGAACGAAAAGTTGCAATCAAAGCGATTTTTTCATCGCTCTCTCGCTTCACTATTGTATCTCCTCAAGTTTACTTTTAAATCACCGCGGTTTCTCCCTTGCTATATGTATCATAAGTGACAGACATGAGAGAGTAAACCAAAACAAACATCGTTCGGTCGCTTCTGTGAAAGTTAAACTCACCCACTGTGACTTAAATCCGCGAGGAGAAGACAAGAGAAACGAGCGCCCTCCGTTCCTCAGAGTCCCTTTCACACTACACGGTCGTTTCTTTCTCTCTTCTTCCTTTCCTTTCCTCTGCCTCTCTCACTCGCTTTCCCTCCCTCTTTCTCTTCTTTTCGTCTCTCTTAGAAATAATTATGCGCTCTGATTCATGAACCCTGTCTGGGTCACGTGACTCCACCCTTCAAATATACAGCACATTTTTCACAAGCCACAAAATGCCTAGAGGGAAGAAACAGAGGCAAGCTTAAATTTCTGTTTTTAATTCTCTGCCTCGCTTTCTTTCTTTCTCCTTCTTTTTCTCACTCCTTGAACTCTGTGTATTCACAAAGTGACATGCTCTGAGTAGCGCATGATGCCAACGAGGAACTACTAGCTAAAATGCAGGATACAGTTTCTTTTCAAGTTGACTTGAAATCAGAATGATCTTACAGTACATAACGGATACATGTTCCATAGTAAATGATTCATTGCTGCATGTTATTCCACTTGGAAAAAAATGTTTTAAAGTGTGAAAATCATGCTATAAAATGAGGTTGAACAAACTGAAAAGCTTAAAACAAACCAATGACATATGCTGATGAATCATTTTAAGGTTGGCATCAATAGCAAAGATTTATTCACTGCGAAAGTCCACAAGAAAATGGCATCTTTTTTTTTAGATGATGGGAGACTGTAAATATGGGAAGTTCCAAACTTCATGGTGCCGAGGGTGTGTCCGTCTATATGCCGCTCTCTATGTGTTTTATATCAGCAGCACAGTGTGCAGTTTGTGTTTGTATGGAACAGTTCTGCGCTGGCTTGTTTGTGGTTCTGGGCGTTTGCCTGGGTTCTTCCTAAAGCTGCCATTCTGTACTGGCTTTAGTTAAAAAGAAACCCCCAGAAACCTCACTGTGAAGACACACCTTAACTGGCTCCTCTTAGACGGTGCCATCTCAAGCTCAGGGAGGTGGCATGTCAGGTTCAGCTTTGGGTCTGGCGCTAATTTGTCTAAATACATCAAATGGAACACTTGCATTTTTTTGAAATTCAATTATTAGTCACAAAAACACATTATATTCTGACCATATTTTGACGCTTTGAAAGACTAGCGCTTGCGCAACATTTCTGTGCACTGAAGTTTCATTCAGTACTGGACTAAATATGAACTTCATGTCAAATAACATTAAAAAAAGCATTTAGATTGTTGTTTGCTAAGATAAAACCGTTAAAAAGTGTAGCAGTAGGACACTTCAGCAGGGCTGGCATTGGTTCTCAATACACAAGTCAACAGGAAGTGGTTTGCTTTGCCACACAAACCTATGCTACGCACCTGTATCTGCGTATCACTTTATGTTAACATATTAACTGTCAGTCAAAAGCAGTTAACTACTAATTCATCTACCTTAGTGATCACTAAGTATCTAATTTAAAAAAATAATAATAATGTGAGAAGAGATTCAATGCTTTAGGAGTCTCCCCATCAAGTCATTTTGAAATATTTCCGTTTTCTTACTTTTTCGTTGGAGCATAGTTCTCCAAGTTTCAAACAATACTGTATTACAGTACAGGCTGTCATTCTCTGTGTGCGTCGGAGTGAGTATGTGTCTGTGTGTCAGTAGCAGGAGAGAGGTCAGAGGTTAGCAGTGTTTGTGTTTCATTGTCAGTGAAGTGTGCTGGAGGTTGAGATTTATGATCTCTGTGTTGGGAGACTGCGGAGTGGAGGATAATGAAGATAGATCAGACTGCTATCTCTCTCTCTCTCTTCCTCTCCTGCTTCCCTCGTTCTCCCACACTACCTGTGTACCTCTCTGTCTGTCTGTATTTCTGTCTTTGTCTTTCCGTCTTAAACACTACATATCACTTTCACCTGCTTCGCTCTCACTATTTTCTCTTGTTCTGCTTTTATACAGAGTTCTAACATCCAAATATGCTACAGTTTGTTTGCTACAATGGTAATAAAATTTGACAAAAACTTAGTGTTAAACTGTGTCAGAACAAATTAATCTTGGTAATGTCAGATTAAAAAGGTATGTAATGGATTACAATCAAGCAAAAACTGTTAGTATGACCATAATAACACAATTATCAATACTTTGTTGACCAATTATCAAGCAATGCTTAACTTTGTTCAGTCTGTGATGTAAAAAGGTTGCATTAGCAATTAAAGAAAAAGCACTTAAGCAAAACATGGTCAGGTCAAAGTGTCTGAATAATTTTCGGTCCCAACTTTAGCAATTTTACTGGTAGTCCACTGTGTGAAGAATTTTGGGGTATAATATTTAACCATTTACTTTATTTTGCTATACACACTTACATAAATAAATTGTAGTGTCCTGCACCTACGTTTTATATCTGGTGTTTGAATAATTTTTGGTTTGAGTGCATTTTAATCTTCTATAACAACTTAGTAACTATTAACACACAAACATCCGCGTAACTGCAGTTGGCGCTATTTGCTTTCTAAGAACATTTTTTTCTTTGTGAATGCTTTGCATTTGGTTGGCTAATAAAATATTAAAACTTAGTACTTAGTATTTTTAACCTCCATGGAAACTTTCCACAGCACAAAAGGTTCTTTATAGAGGAAAATGGTTCTTTAAATAATTCTTTGGGAAATCCAAAATGGTTCTTTCATGGCATAACTGCAATTTTTGAACCTTTTGTGTGTCAAATATGTAGTACACATTCATAACAATAGTGCTCAATGTACTGAGTACAACAGGTTTTTCATGTTTTTCACAGGTGTTTACCTGTAATTTGAATTATCATTACTTTGTTCTGTGTTTTATGGTTACGAAGAAATGTCTAATGTCTGTAAACATTTCTTTTACAGTAAATGTCTGAATACGAAACTAGTATTCATATACTTGTGTGACTAGTAAACTAGTATTCATATCTTAATGACTCTTCATTTGAATATGCATGAATAAGATTTGAATATGCACGAATAAGCAGTTCACTAAATGAGTAGTAGTTGTCATAACACATTAGGGGAAGTATATTGAATGACACACTATATCTGTTGAGATTTTGAAGTCACAGTCACAGTGTTGAGGCATAACCATAAGATTAAAAAGTTTAAAAATCGTGGCTCTTTTCAAGCTGTGAAAGTTATTCCTTACGGATAAATTGTAAGATTTTGAAACACCTGGCTTACTTAGCTGGGGACTCATTTGATTTGATTGCACAAACACTATTTGAATAGAAGTGAACTGAGCTGAATTACTAAACATCTGTATTGTAGTCGTGGCCAAAAGTTTTGAGAATTACATAAATATTGGAAATTGGAAAAGTTGCTGCTTAAGTTTTTATAATAGCAGTTTGCATATACTTCAGAATGTTATGAAGAGTGATCAGATGAATTGCATAGTCCTTCTTTGCCATGAAAATGAACTTAATCCCGAAAAAAAACTTTCCACTGCATTGTTAAGAAGGCTTCAGGGCGTCCAAGAAAGTCCAGTAAGCGCCAGGATCGTCTCCTAAAGAGGATTCAGCTGCAGGATCGGAGTGCCACCAGTGCAGAGCTTGCTCAGGAATGGCAGCAGGCAGGTGTGAGCGCATTTGCACGCACAGTGAGGCCAAGACTTTTGGAAGATGGCCTGGTGTCAAGAAGGGCAACAAAGAAGCCACTTCTCTCCAAAAAAAACATCAGGGACAGATTGATCTTCTGCAAAAAGTATGGCGAATGGACTGCTGAGGACTGGGGCAAAGTCATATTCTCCGATGAAGCCTCTTTCCGATTGTTTGGGGCGTCTGGAAAAAGGCTTGTCTGGAGAAGAAAAGGTGAGTGCTACCATCAGTCCTGTGTCATGCCAACAGTAAAGCATCCTGAGACCATTCATGTGTGGGGTTGCTTCTCATCCAAGGGAGTGGGCTCACTCACAATTTTGCCCAAAAACACAGCCATGAATAAAAAATGGTACCAAACACCCTCCAACAGCAACTTCTTCCAACAATCCAACAACAGTTTGGTGAAGAACAATGCATTTTCCAGCACGATGGAGCACCGTGCCATAAGGCAAAAGTGATAACTAAGTTGTTTGGGGGACCAAAACGTTGACATTTTGGGTCCATGGCCTGGAAACTTCCCAGATCTTAAAACTTGTGGTCAATCCTCAAGAGCCGGGTGGACAAACAAAAACCCACTAATTCTGACAAACTCCAAGAAGTGATTATGAAAGAATGGGTTGCTATCAGTCAGGATTTGGCCCAGAAGTTGATTGAGAGTATGCCCAGTCGAATTGCAGAGGTCCTGAAAAAGAAGGGCCAACACTGCAAATACTGACTCTTTGCATAAATGTCATGTAATTGTCGATAAAAGTCTTTGAAACGTATGAAGTGCTTGTAGTTATATTTCAGTACATCACAGAAACAACTGAAACAAAGATCTAAAAGCAGTTGAGCAGCAAACTTTGTGAAAACTAATATTTGTGTCATTCTCAAAACTTTTGGCACGACTGTATAAAGTGATGCATTAAAAGCCAGGGGTGTAAACTTTTAAACAGAATGAAGATGTGTATATTTATCTTATTTTGCCTAAATGTCATATTTTGTTCATTTAGTACTGCCCTTCAGAAGCTACAGAAGATACTTAGGTGTTTCCCAAATGAGAAAATATGTTACATTTTCCCTGATCTTCAGACTTCTAAAAGTTTTCACCCCTGACTCCTAATGCATCATTTGTCCTTCTGGAGAATCATTGAGCGTTTGAACCTTCTGTAATAGTTGCATGAGAGTCCCTCAGATGTCCTCAGTGTGAAAAGATGGATCTCAAAATCATTGTTGGAAAGGGTTGAAATACACAAAAATGCTGCAAAACCAAAGAATTTGTGGAATCTGAAGGATTTTTCTGAGGAACAGCGGGCAGTTTATCTGTTCGAGACAAACAAGGGACTCATGAACAAGTATCACTAAAAAACAAAGAAAACACAGTATTAAGAATCAAGTGTATGTAAACTTTTGAACAGGGTAATTTTTATAAATTCAACGATTATTTTCTCTTGTGGACTATATATAAACGTCTTTTATGTGAAATATATTATTCAGGTCAGTACTAAATAAAAAAATAAAATAATTTGGTAAAATCAGATTCTGCAAGGTGTATGTAAACTTTTGACCTCAACTGTAAATAAAGGCAACTTGACTTAAACTACTAAATTGCTGTAGATGTTGTTAATGTCATAGATCAACAAACACAAAGCAGATGCATTTATCAATAAAATTTGGAGAAGAAACAATTTTTACTCAGAAATAACACAAGTAACACGTGATTTTGTAGTAAAAAAACTGAAATAGTGTTTTTGTGAATGTTATCCAACACTCTATTTTCCTTTTTCACAGTGTTTTTGAACACAGCCGCTCTGTCATTTGCTCCACCTCTCCCCCTCTTTCACCCCTAATGGTAGCATTTGTCACTCTTTGCCATGACATCATAACTCATCTTAAAGGCCTCTGACATCATCATTATTTTATCCTTCCTCCTTCACTCTTTTTCATCCGTGACCTTCTTTTCCCCCGTGTTAATTGTCAGGAGTGCAAATAAATAAATGAATAACATTTCCACTAAGACGTGTATTTATTTGTGCCAAGGCCTGGATGGAAAAGAGAAGGAGAAGAAAACGAAAAAGGGAGGGGAGGAAAGAAGAGAGAGACACACATAGAAAGAGAGAGACTGGTGGCCACGGCAGGTTTTAATCAGGAACAAGATGCCTGTAATGAGATCACTATTTCCTTGCATGCAGATTGATGTCATGTGAAGTTTTGTGCTGCAATGAGACATGCGGAGAGATCGCGAGGCGGGCATGTGCATGTGCGCGCACACAAACAAGCACAGCGTAGATTTACTCAAAGCACGCACGCGTAAATACACGAACGCACGCACACGGAAGGCATCCGTTTTTGGTTTCAAAGTCAAACGCACGGCTCGGGCAATAAAGGGCCTCATTCATTCCGGCTGGCAAAATGTACACATTTAGACTCCAACTGACATGAAGGAATAACATACACGGGGAAAAACAACACAGAGATCTTTTGGGGAAAAGCTATAAGGGACAGGCTGTGGTGTATATTTTGCATTAAAGTTCATGTAAATGTATAAGCCACATGTCATATTTAATCTGCGGCTGCGTGTGTGCGCATGCTTGTACTTATTTTTGTATGTTTGTGTGCGCGAGTCAAAGGAGCGAGCGCGCCTCGGAGGTCCAAACAGAGTTGTCGGAAAACCCTAACAGAGTGCCAATAAGCGCATGCAAATGAGCATACGGCCTACCCTCCAACATATGTGTCCAATGAAAGGTGAATGGCCCTCCTGTCTATACTTTCCTCACAATCAGCCATGATGTCACCATGAACCCTCTCTGAACCGACCTCTGTCAAAAAACATTTCACTCTCTCCCTCTCCTTTGCTTCTCATTTTCCACCTTTCCCTATTGCACTCACCAGGCTGCCTCCCTCCAGTCCGAATTCTTTTGGTGAAACCACATTTTTTCTTTCTTCTTTTCATTCGCTTCTTTCCCTTTATGCCCCCCCCTCCAACTCTCTCTCTCTTTCTCTTTCTCTCTCCCTCTTTCGTTTTCGGATCCAGGCGCATTCTGTCCCTGGCTCTCTCGCTCTAATTGAATCAGCACAAGTGAAGCCCACTGCCAAAAGTACCAGGATGTTCTGATTAAGACGGACTTTGTTTAAAAGGTGGCCTTTTCAAAACCGTTTGTGACGCGGAGGGAAAGAAAGCAAGGGCGGAAAAATAGCGTACGAAATAGCTAAAAAACAGATAGAAGAAGACGGGGAAGGAAGTCGCTAAAAGACAGAGAGAGAGAGAACGCAGAGAAAGAGAGGAAGGAGAGAGGGGCTGGAGGGGGCAGCGGGAGAAGCTGCCTGATCCACATATGGAAGCAATTCTGTAATTGCGGCAAATCTTTGTGCTCGAGACGAAAGGTCCCCTTCTCAATGCCTTCTCCTTAGCAAATAAAACTGCCAGTGTGCAGTGGAAAAAAAATGACTTTGAAACAGTGTTCACTCAGAAGTTGCTAGTAGATTTTATAAACAATTAGCCTACTAAGAAACGCCAATTAACTAATTGAATAAAAGCAATAGTTCACTAAAAACAACCTTTGCTAAATATCTACTCACGCTCAGGCCTTCCAAGATGTTGGAAGCTTTACATCACTTGCAATAAATGGGTGCCCTCAGAATGAGAGTCCAAACAGCTGACAGAAACATCACAATAATTCACAAGTAATCCACACAACTCCATTGATTAACATCTTGTAAAGCAAAAAGCTGTGTGTTTGTAAAAAATCAAATGCAATGTTAGGATGTTTTAACTTTAAATCATCCAAGAGTCCATAATCCATTGCTTCTTCCACACAGTAAGTTTTCACCAGTTTCAACTTAAAAACTTAAGTTTAGCAGCTGCATTAAAATTTTTAAGTTAAATCAGAGTAATTTTAACTCATAAGTTTAATCAACTTAAAAGTACAAGTCATTTTAACTAATTTTACTGAAGTGAGTTGAAATGAATAGTAGTTTTAAGTTGATATAACTTAAATTTTAAGGCAGCTGCTGAACTTACGTTTTTAAGTTGAAACTCGTAAAAGCGTTTTACAGTGTAGTGAAAAAGTCCATCTCCGTTGTCCTCTCACATCAAATCCACTGACATATTTGTTTAGAACTGTTTTTGCTTGTAAAAAGTGCCTATTTCTCTCCTGATTCAGATGACACAACTTTTTGAATGGAGAAAGCAATATGGATAGAGAACAGTATGAAGTTGAAAAACATTGTAAAGATGGATTTGTTTCTTACAAACATGCAGCTTTTCACCTCACAAGACGTTAACTGATGAACTGGAGTCGAGTGGATTGCTTGTGGATTATTTCGATGTTTCAATCAGCTTTCATGTCATTCTGACGGCACCCATTCACTCCGTAATGCAAAATTTCTCAACAATAAAACAAAAAACATCTACATCTTGGATGACCTGAGCAAATTTAAATTTTGGGTTAAACTATTCCTTAAACATTACATTTTGAAGCAGAAAGACTTAAATGTGACCCTGGACCACAAAACCAGTCATAAGGGTAATTTTTGAAACTTTATACATTACATAAATAAATAAGCTTTCCATTGATGTATGATTTGTTAGGATAGGATACAACTATTTGAAAATCTGGAATCTGAGGTTGCAAAAAAATCTAAATATTGAGAAAATCTAAAAAATTTGTTTAAATACAGTTTTAGCAGTGCATATTACTAATCAAAAATCAAGTTTTGATATATTTACTGTTGGTAATTTACAAAATATCTTCATGGAACATGATCTTTGCTTAATATCCTAATGATATTTGACATAAAAGAAAAAGCGATAATTTTGACCTATACAAGGTATTTTTGGCTATTGCTACAAATATACCTGTGCTACTTACAACTGGATTTGTGGCTAAGGATCACAAATTGATTTTCTTGTAAAATGTACTCTAATAAACTTTGTTTCATTTGAACAGCATATTTTCAAAAGCCACCATTTAATTCGGCATTCAATAAAAGACTATTGTAAACCAAATCTTCTTCTTATTTTTGCTTGCATGGCAAAACAGCCCAAAAAATACAGGTTGTACTTTTAAGTCATAAATCATGTCAGGAGGGCTGAAAGCATTTTAAAAGTTGCATCTAAACTTTCCACTATATATCCTCTTCATTCACCATACTAGTGCCCTTTGCCTAACAGGGAGCTTGGTATAAACTTGTTAAATTGCTCATCAGCCTCAGAGAATCTGGCACGACTTCACATACAGCAATCTTTCAATAAAGAGCGAAAGAGTTTAAGCAGGTAAATGTTGGTGGGCAGGAGTGATCAACAGAAAGATGACAGACACTGATGGCTGTCTGCCTAGCCTGAGGCACAAGGTGTTTCTACTGTGTGCATGTTGGCAGCAGCCCCTGTTCGGTTCCCAAACACTGCCGCTCTCCCTCTGTAATTATCGACATGCCCTGCCATAACATGTTCTTCAGTGCGTGAGTTGCCCACAGTCATGGGTTCATAGCTGTGGAACAGAGCTCCAAATTTAACACAGCCAATTAACCCTGGCAACTGTCAAAACACCACAGAAACAGGGTTTACGTAAGGCGCCACATTCTCTTCGGATTATTTCTATCTTGTGCGAAATATATCATTTCAATCAACGTGTCAAGCACACAAGCTGTAATCAAGCTTTTTTTATGGATTTGGAAAAAAAAAATGCTAGAATGTTCATGGCTGACTTTGACAGAGCTTCTTTTCGATGTCCAAATAAAGGCCTTGAATGTTTATGATCAGTTGCATAGTTTGGATATTATAGCATAGAAGCATATTTTAGCCTCTTCTGTTCCCTGTTACACTGCGTTTACTTTCATATTACAGGCATATTTTGAAAAAAAAAAAAAAAAATATATATATATATATATATAGAAAGGAAAGTTTGGTCTATTGGTGCGGCCTAATGCTAAATTAAGATGTTAGGTTACAGGGTTTAAGAGCCACTTCTTGCATTGAAGCTACATCTAGTGGTCAACATTGGAAATACAACAAAAACAGTTCAGTTCACAGCGTGTAAGAAAGCAGTAGCCTATAAACAATAACACTTTTATAAACTTTAAGATTAGTCATTATTATTTTATCTTTAATAGTTTGCAAAAACTAGGAATGAGAATACTGTATTTTTGCAGGAATATCTTATAACAAATAACTTTGCAGTATACCTAAATTAATTTACAGTGTATAAAAATTATTGCTACATGGTTAAACGTAGCCAACTAAATATCAAGTTTATGGGCAATACATATTCCACTTGAAGACATCGTACAAGGTTTAAGCTTTTCAACTATTTAAAACAATATGTGACCCTGGACCACAAAACCAGTCATAAGGATCCGTTTTTTGAAATGTATACATCAAGATTTATACAAGTTTTTAGCAATGCATATTAGCCACATCTAGTGGCCAACGCTGGAGGTACAACACAAAAAAGCCATCACTATTCTCAGGTTCAGTTCACAGCGTGTAAGAAAGCAATATAAACAAGAACACTTTCATAAGCTTTAAGATAAGTCATTATTATTTTATCTTTAATGGTTTGCAAACACTATGAATGAGAATACTGTATTTTTGCTGGAATCTCTTATAACAAATAACCTTGCACTATACCCAAGTTAAATTACAGTGTATAAGAGTTATTGCTACACGTTATAAATACTGAGAAAGCTGTCCAAATGAAGTTCTTAGCAATGCATATTACTGATCAAAAATTAAGTTTTAATATATTAAAAGTTCACAAAATATCCTCATGGAACATGATCTTTATGATTTTTGGCATAAAAGAAAAATCAATAATTTTTACCCATACAATGTATTTTTGGCTATTACTAGACATATCTGTGCTACTTAAGACTAATTTTGTGGTCCAGGGTCACATATATGATAATATATTTTTCCAAACATTATATATGTTTCAAAGACGAAAAATGGTTTAAGAAAAATATATATATATTTCACAATAAGTGTAATAATGCTTTAAATTTGTCACGGATGTGTAACTGGTAATTTAATAAGTCCAAGACAGGCAAGTCCACAGAAGACAGGAACACACATCACTTAAAGCAACCTTGTAGACGGACAAAGAAACATCAACTGAAACAAACTTATAAAGGGGTGCTAATTACAAAGACAGGTGATGGGAATGACGTTAATTGACAGGAAAAAACAAATATGGGCATACGGACTAAACCAAAACAGACAGAATGACTGGGGTGTTACATTACTCCCCCCCTCCCGGAAGGTGCGACCCCACGCTGTAGACAGATGTGAGACATGAAGGAAGGACACATAGAGACGGATAAATGGCTGGACAACACAAAGTCTATACGGGAGGAGGTTTCGGCGGAGGACGGACTCCCGGGAGGAGGACGAACAACAGAGTCCAGGGTGGTGATGACGGAGGAAAGAGCCAAAGAGGAAACAGAACAGTCCAGGGAGGTGATGACAGAGGGAGGAGCAAAGGAGGAAACAGAACAGTCCAGAGAGGTAATGATGGAGGGAGGAGCAAAGGAGGAAACAGAACAGTCCAGGGAGGTGATGACGGAGGGAGGAGCAAAGGAGGAAACAGAACAGTCCAGGGAGGTGATGACGGAGGGAGGAGCCAAGGAGGAAACAGAACAGTCCAGAGAGGTGATGATGGAGGGAGGAGCCAAGGAGGAAACAGAACAGTCCAGAGAGGTGATGACGGAGGGAGGAGCCAAGGAGGAAACAGAACAGTCCAGAGAGGTGATGATGGAGGGAGGAGCCAAGGAGGAAACAGAACAGTCCCGAGAGGTGATGACGGAGGGAGGAGCCAAGGAGGAAACAGAACAGTCCAGAGAGGTGATGATGGAGGGAGGAGCCAAGGAGGAAACAGAACAGTCCAGAGAGGTGATGATGGAGGGAGGAGCCAAGGAGGAAACAGAACAGTCCAAGGAGATGACGGAGGAAAGAGCCAAGGAGGAAACAGAACAGTCCAGAGAGGTGATGATGGAGGGAGGAGCAAAGGAGGAAACAGAACAGTCCAGGGAGGTGATGACAGAGGGAGGAGCAAAGGAGGAAACAGAACAGTCCAGGGAGGTGATGACGGAGGGAGGAGCAAAGGAGGAAACAGAACAGTCCAGAGAGGTGATGATGGAGGGAGGAGCCAAGGAGGAAACAGAACAGTCCAGAGAGGTGATGATGGAGGGAGGAGCCAAGGAGGAAACAGAACAGTCCAAGGAGATGACGGAGGAAAGAGCCAAGGAGGAAACAGAACAGTCCAGAGAGGTAATGATGGAGGGAGGAGCAAAGGAGGAAACAGAACAGTCCAGGGAGGTGATGACAGAGGGAGGAGCAAAGGAGGAAACAGAACAGTCCAGGGAGGTGATGATGGAGGGAGGAGCAAAGGAGGAAACAGAACAGTCCAGGGAGGTGATGACGGAGGGAGGAGCAAAGGAGGAAACAGAACAGTCCAGAGAGGTGATGATGGAGGGAGGAGCCAAGGAGGAAACAGAACAGTCCAGAGAGGTGATGATGGAGGGAGGAGCCAAGGAGGAAACAGAACAGTCCAAGGAGATGATGACGGAGGAAAGAGCCAAGGAGGAAACAGAACAGTCCAGAGAGGTGATGATAGAGGGAGGAGCCAAGGAGGAAACAGAACAGTCCAGGGAGGTGATGATGGACGAAAGAGCCAAAGAGGAAACAGAACAGTCCAGAGAGGTGATGATAGAGGGAGGAGCCAAGGAGGAAACAGAACAGTCCAGGGAGGTGATGATGGACGAAAGAGCCAAGGAGGAAACAGAACAGTCCAGAGAGGTGATGATGGAGGGAGGAGCCAAGGAGGAAACAGAACAGTCCAGGGAGGTGATGATGGACGAAAGAGCCAAGGAGGAAACAGAACAGTCCAAGGAGGTGATGATGGAGGGAGGAGCCAAGGAGGAAACAGAACAGTCCAAGGAGGTGATGACGGAGGAAAGAGCCAAAGAGGAAACAGAACAGTCCAGAGAGGTGATGATGGAGGGAGGAGCCAAGGAGGAAACAGAACAGTCCAGAGAGGTGATGATGGAGGGAGGAGCCAAGGAGGAAACAGAACAGTCCAAGGAGGTGATGATGGAGGGAGGAGCCAAGGAGGAAACAGAACAGTCCAGAGAGGTGATGAAGGAAGAAAGAGCCAAGGAGGAAACAGAACAGTCCCGAGAGGTGATGATGGAGGGAGGAGCCAAGGAGGAAACAGAACAGTCCAGAGAGGTGATTATGGAGGGAGGAGCCAAGGAGGAAACAGAACAGTCCAGGGAGGTGATGACGGAGGGAGGAGCCAAGGAGGAAACAGAACAGTCCAGGGAGGTGACGACGGTGGGAGGAGCCAAGGAGGAGACAGGAGGGATCCAGAACAGGAGGAGGCAGGTGAGACCCAGGCTGCAGCCATGATAATGACCCATGGTGGAGCCGACGGAGGGAGGAGCCATTGTGGAGGAAGGGCTGACGACTCCAGGGGGCAGACCAACGGAGGCGGAGCAGGTGGCGGTGGAGCCCGAGGTGGAGAAGGAGAGCTGAAGATCCTGGGCGATCCTGGGCCAAGGTGGAGGCCAAGGCTCTGGCGACCGAGGCAGAAATCTGGAGGTCCACAGTGGAGCCGGACCGACAGAAGAATTGAGGTGGAGCCGGAGAGAGGGAGGAGCCCATCGGAGCCTGTGGGATGGAGCGATGAGGCGCAGCTGGAAAAGTGGAGTCTTGAGGCGATGGTGGGACGACGACCGACCAAGGCGGAGGGACGAGGGAGCCCGGTGGAGCTGGTGGGTCGACGGGTGATGGTGAAGACGAGGGAGCTGAGAGCCGTGGTGGAGGGGATCCTGCAGCCATGACGCCGATGGAGACTGGCAGACCCGCGGCGAGCCCACCGCACAGATGGTGGGCTGAGGGTGAGAAGAGGGGCTGTCAGGGGACAGCGGTGACATGGCAGATGCAGCATGGCAGACAGAAATGGGCAAAAGAGGGAGGGTGGGAGGGTGGGCAATCCAGGCAGGCAGGTAGTTCATGACAGATAGATAGTTCGGTATTGAAATACATTAAATCCCCAGAGGCTTGCTCAAGCTCACCCTCAGCGGTGGTAGGTGGGCGGGGCCTTCCATAGCCCCCTCTCGCTCCACGTTGCTTCCCACTGTCGTGGGCGCTGTAGCCGGCTCTCACACCTGGTCGGACATGATAGGCTCAGGCTCCGTAGCGATCTCAATCGCTGTCACTCCCGTTGGTGATGGCTCATTGGTCACGCTGGGTTCTGGCTCTCCGTCCGCGGTGGGCTCGGGCTGACGCTCCGTACTGCGGGGTGATGGAAGGCTGGGCTCTGGATCTGGAGTGGGGCTGGTGTCATCCTTCACAGTCTGTGAAGCTCTGCTGGACACCAGCACCCACTCGATGTAGTCGAAAGACCTTTCTTTCTTGTGGTCCTCGAGAGAGCGATTCCCCTGCTCCAGGAGGTGGATAAGGACAGGTGGGTCGTTCATGATGAATAAACAAACAAACACTTGAAAAAACAGGAAATAAATAAACGCAGGGAGGAACACTGTTTACACTGTTTGCGGTCTTGCTATCTGTCACAGATGTGTGTAGAATAGAATGCACGAAGAGAAGAATACAATAACTGGTCATTTAATAAGTCCAAGACAGGCAAGTCCACAGAAGACAGAAACACACATCACTCAAAGCAACCTTGTAGCTGGACAAAGAAACATCAAATGAAGCAAACTTATAAAGGAGTGCTAATTACAAAGACAGGTGATGGGCATACGGACTAAACCAAAATAGACAGAATGATGGGGGTGTTACAAAATTGTTGTTGTTTTTCCAAAAAAATATTGAAAAGTTTTCTGTTTAGGTTATTAGCATTTTTGTTTGTGTTTTTCTGAGCATAAAATAAATATCACACATTTTCCCCTAATTTACAGAAGGCACCCACTAAAATGTGTAACAATCTTGTCAGGCATATTTACAACAAAAATAAACCATATTATTTTAATGTATTATCTCAACTATGATTGTGAATTATGAATTGTGGCTAATGAACTGGAAGTCTCACACATAGGCTTACACTTACTTCCACGTTCAAAAAATTCCAAACAGAATTTCATACAATGTTTATACCGTCATATACTTGACAGAAGGAAGAGCATTTTTATTTTTTATTTTTTATTTTTTTTAGTTCCTTATGGGTTGTTTTGTTATTTGCCGTTTTTCATACACTACATTTTGCCCATCCTCTTTTATGAAGGCCAACCCTTTTCTGGGCCTGCCCTGCAATAGTGTGACTAAAATGATTGTGATTCAAGTGCAGAAAAACAGCAATGTGTGTTTATTGACCACAAGAGGCCGCTGTTTTGCCGTTCTTTCAGTTTACACCGATATTGTTTACAAATTATCCCAGAAAATCTGTTTCTAATCACAGCAGCACAAGCACATGCTGTCATTAAAGCTAAAAGCGGAAGGGGGAAAAAAATCACTCAAATTTACACTATCAGTCAAACGTTTTTGGACAGTAAGATTTTTAATGTTTTTTTTAAAGAGGTCTCTTTTTAAAAGCCTGCATTTATTTGATCCAAAGTACTGCAAAGGCAGTATAATTTGACATATTTTTACCATTTAAAATAGCAGTTTTCTATTTGAATATGTTTTAAAATGTAATTTATTCCTGTGATTTCAAAGCTGAATTTTTAGCATCATTACTCCAGTCACATGATCCTTCAAAAATCATTCTAATATTCTGATTTGCTGCTCAAAAATCATATATTACAGCTGAGTAGATTTTTTTCAGGTTTCTTTGATGAATAAAAAACAGCATTTATCTGAAATAGAAATCTTTTGTAACATTACATGTCTTTATCGTCACTTTTGATCAATTCAAAGCATCCTTGCTAGATAAAAGTATTAATTTTTCCCCCAAAAAATAAATAAATAAAATAAAATTATACTGACTCCAAGCTTTGATTGGTATAGTGTATAATGTTACAACAGCTTTTTATTTTAGATAAATGCTGATCTTTGGAATTTTTTTAT
>NC_133378.1:32834150-32991474 GCF_049309525.1 Garra rufa | reverse complement strand
GTGTTTTCTGATTAAATGGTGTTTAAATGCATAATTTAATTAGTGATACTAGACATGCTCATTCTAAAAGCTTTGGAGTTTGGGGCAGGTTTCATATTAATTATGATTACTTCACTGTGCATTTTATACAAATGCTGAGATCATAAGCATATTTCCATGCCGTGTTTTGTGTTATCTGATGAGACTGTGTTTAGAAGTGCAATCCATATGGCTCTAAATCTTTAATTACTCTAATATACTCCAGGCATTCTAAAAACTGCAAGTTGCATGTGAACTATACTCATGACAAAGATGTGAATTTCATGATGCACACTGGTTTGCTGTAATGATCTAAGCAGGTGTCATGAAGGCATTGGCATGCTTTGATGATTGCGCTAGGCAGACTCATCATCAGTGCGGCATAAAGACTACAAAGTGCATCTAAATATAGTATTGGTCTAGTCCATTGTGTGAATCACATAAATGATGGTGATAAACGTTACCATACTTAGAGTTTCTGCTGTCATATAAACGCTGTGTGATTGCTTTCACGGAATCTGCCTAGAAACCACGCGCGTGCGAACAACTTCCTGCTATAGCCATGAAAACAAACTCACGTGTATGTAGATGATCCAAGCTTGAGATAAGTGCGCTGTCAAACTTGGCTCTGACATATCAGCACACTTTACTAGTGTAAACTAGATTATGGTCATTAAATCACATGAGATATTCAAAGCAAACTTCATAATAAAAAACAGGAAAAACAAGAAACATCACAGAGTGTCCTACCAACACTCAAGGAAAGTTAGTAAGGGACATTGGTGCTAATGCACTAAACCTTGCTTTAGTTTTTTAAATTTATTTCATGAAATTTGTTATAATTTAACTTGAGTTACTCAAATATGCACTAGCCTTCAATCCAAGGAGGTTAACCGACTAAGCTGATTTAGTTAGTGGTTCATTACCAAGGTTAGCCAAGGGCCAATTACATGCTGGCTCAGTCAACCAAGTCCACTTCAATGTTAATTGACGGCTGATTCATTTACAAAAGCTGCAGTCACGTTCCGGAACAGGTGATGGAAACAATGTCTCGTGCCTGGCGCACCCTCTCAACAATGTGTGTTTGACAGAAAGCCTTGAAAGCATGTAAAACAAATACGAGGCACAATAACATGTGCGTAAATTCATTACAGACAGGAAAATAATAACATCTGAACACATGACCTTTAAGATGTAGACAACAGGAAAGAAGGAAGTGGAATTTTAACAAGTAAACATACTACAACTCAAATATGTGACTTTGGATCCAGCCCACATGGACTTCTAGTAATGCAACCATATCAATTTTAAATGATAGGAGAAATTGTTATTATGTTATGTCCAATAACCAATATGATGTTAGATACCATAAAGAAACACTGTTCACACCAAGCTGCGAGTAAAAGCGTAAACAAACTTTATAGAAAAAATATAGTTTTTATAGTATATAACATAGTATATATAGTTCATTTATGTGAGGATAGCAAAATAAAGTAAACTGACATATTATACCCAAAAAATCTTCATAAAATGGTTACATTAGTTACGTTAGTCATTTTAAGGTTCAGTTTAGATAACAATAGAATCAACTTCCATCTTCAGAAGCACTACTCTAGTTTTATATTTTTGTCCCTTATGCAAAACTATGGCAATTATGGTTTGGTTTACTAACCTACTGACTTCACATGCCTTAGAAAACCCCTTATGAAACCTGTGTTGAACATGTGGCTATTGTGGAAAAACAGGACCTTGAATTATTTTATTTCATTCAACGCAGAAGTAAGCCGTTTTCTGTGAATGTGTGACACTGTTTCAGGGAATAATGAGAAGAATAACAATGGTAAAACTGTGTTCATAAGTAAGATAACACATTAAAATAATGTGGTAAGAAACACCAGTTTGCAATATCAAGCAGCAAAACAAGCTGTTTTTTTTTTAACTTTCAGCTTAAAATAGCTGAAGGCTAATAACACCGGAAGCCGGACACATTGAATTTACAAATGGTCTTTCTTACGGGAAAAATAAGGTGGATGTGGTTAACTTTATTTTTATTTTGCGGGAAAAACAAACGCTGTTGCGTTTATAGAACTCTGGAACCGTTCCAACAGTTTAAATGTACATCACACAAGTCTGTACTCAGTTCATACTAGGTGAATGAGAAACTCTAGAAGCGATTTATGCAGGGTAACAGACCATCCACCCACCCCCTACCATTCTATTTAGCCACTTGCTCTGTTATATAGCGTTTTCTGATTGTATGAGAGGAGCGAGGCTTTCAGATTTGCTTGTGGAAGCGCAGTGCGCGCGTATCTCTCGCGCCTGCAATCGTCCTCACGTGCATGCGCTCTCTCAGCCGCGTGCGGCGCGTGATTTCCACGCCCCCGCCCTCACTGCTTCTTTCAGTGATTCTATGTTTTGATGCAGATTGTACGTTGGAAAGGGGGAGGTTGGTCAGTGGGTCAGCGATTTCATGCAGTCAGTGTAGCGCCTCATCACGTTTCCCGCCTCATGCAACTTTTTCTTTGGAGCGGTTCGCATAAACAGCTTCATGACAGCATGAGAACATTCGGCATTGTACGAAATGCCCTATCCACATGTACTTTTGGTGAATGCTCTCAGAGATTTTCAAGGCAGATTATGATTTTTTTTAAAACATTTTGTATACCTAGGACCTCAAAACATGAGTTATTTGAGCAATATGTTAGCAAGTATCAATACAGTGTGTGGAAAATGCTAAGCATTACTACTAAAGCCAATATTAAACATTATAAAAAATATTTATTTTGTATCAAGTGATACAAAAACCTTTTTCTACATCCATTTGAATATTGAAAGCAGCTTTCAAAAAAGCTTTCAAAAGCTTCAATAGTGAAAACTCTCTAGAAAGAGAGTTATACTTAAAGGAATAGTTAACCCAAAATTGAAAATTACTTTATGATTTACTCACCCTCAAACCATCCTAGGTCGTATACAATCAAAGTTGCCCTGGCTCTTTCAAGCTTTATAATGGCAGTGAATTGGTGTTGAGATTTTGAAGTCCAATAAAGTGCATCCATCCATCCATCCTAAAATTACTCCACACAGCTCCGGGGGTTAATAAAGGCTTTCTGAAGTGAATTAATGCATTTGTGTAAGAAAAATATCCATATTTAAAACTTGTTGAAGACACATTCACGAGAAAATGGTGTTTCAGCAGATGATGTACAACATATGCGTAGCGTAAGATCACTTCAGAAGGCCTTTATTAACCCCCTGGATGCACATGGAGTACTTTTTTATGATATATGGATGCACTTTGCTTCAAAATCTCAATATCCATTCACTGCCATTATAACACTTGGGAGAGCCGGGACATTCATCTGAAAAAAGATGAAAAAAGTCTTATACTTGATGGCTTGAGGGTGAGTAAATCATGGGGTAATTTTAATTTTTGGATGAACTTTCCCTGTGTTGGCCTTAAATGGTACATTTGATTTTGACCCAGTTTACAAATGGCAGTTCTGTCTCTATTAACCCATTTAATCAATACAATTCCTAGACAAGTGATCACATCTCCTTTAATAGTCATGCTTGTCCTAAAACAAGTTTTAAATAGTGAAAGTATATGATCAGATCCCTAACTCAAACAAATGCAGAAATGTTAAGATGGCATATATTAAGGCAAATGTACAAGACATAGCGGTCATGCAAGGTAGAGTATTTTAGCAATTCCTCAAGGGAGGGAGGAAGGGAGACCATGCCAGTGTTTGAGACCAGGGAGGAGGGAATAATTGTCCCTGCAAAGTCCTCACGTTTCTATGCCTGCCTTTGCTCACTAGCAGATTAGCGTTTGCATGGGTTGCCTAAGCTCACAAAGAGAGCTGCTGATTCTTCAATTAATGCTGGTGTTTCCATTGACCTTAATTTATAACGGCTTGCGATGACATGTGAACAGCTTCTCATTTAGCTTGTAAAAACTATTGTCTTTGCTGTATTGTTCCTCATAACTGGTTATTTTCCTAAAGGGCAGGTCAAAGAGAAAATAATATCACACCTACTTATTTTAGACTAATATCTAATTAAACCCTTTAGACTGGTTTGCAATCATGTGAAACTGGTGCTAAAAACAGCTGCGCCCCAGCCACTACGCTTTGATTTAATAACGGGCATGTCCTGTTATCCACAATGTCATTCGTCTCTTTAACCTTTGTGGCCTCACATGTGTGTCCAGGTGTGAGTATTTCTGTGTATGTGGGTGGGGTTTGTAAGCTGGGCAGGGCCGAGTAACACACTCAGGTAGGGCTCACTATCACAAGGCTGTAAAATCCTGCGCCGCAGTATGTCAACAGTATGTCAACAATAAGTCCTGCTGCACGTGCCGCTGGCCGGATCTCAAAAGCACTTGAGCTAAATAAATACCGCGTGCAGCATGTGAAAACACACGGAAAAGAGTAAGGCAGATATTTGCTGGTAGTTTAAACTTGTTTACCACAAAAGGGTTCCAATTTGTGTGTACACAGAAAACACAGATTGAAGGACAGTAAGGAAATGTTTAGCCTGTTGTCATTGTTCATAAGCACTGTACAGTAATAAAAGCATAGTTCACCTAAAAACAACAACATTTGTTTTTGAGATATTTAACAATCAGGAATGAAATGAAAGTGGATGGAAACCAGGAACAGCCATAAGCATTACTGACTTTCATTATACAGGGAAAAGCAACTTGGACATTGTGATAGATAACTCATTTTTTGTTGAAAAAAGAAAGATACTCATGTTTACTTGCAATAAGGTTGACTAAATGTCCACAAAAATGTAATTTTAGGTCAACTATCCCATGCTCTTTAGGGTTGTGTTAGTGTGAATCAATATATTTGTTAGTAGTGTTTGCTCGGGCATTTAGGGTTAGAGGTTATTGAAAATCGGTAACCCAAGTACACAGTTTGCCATATAACTCACACTACACTGTGAGAAGAGATGTTATTGAGATGGTACTCTTTGAAATGATACACTTTTGTACTTTAATTACCCCTAAAGGTTTCATATTAGAACCTTAAAGATACATACAGTATTAGTACATTAAGTGTACCAGTACCAGACCTACCAGTAAAAGACCATTCACACATCAGCATCAAAATGCCGTTGTTTTCATTCGCCCACATGAGTAGAAGCACTTTAATTTCACTTTTAATTTGACAACATATTTAAAGTCTGAGTGACAGGCATAACAGTGCATTCACACGGAGCACCAGTGAATGAAGTGATGTCAAGCACAGCCAAACTGAATTGTGCGTCCGTTTTGTCGCATAACTGGCATTGCCCTTAAGGGGGTGATTAAAAAACACGTTTTTGCTCTTATATGCATGAGACACACTAAATTGTATCCAACTGCAGAACCACAGCCCTGATAAAATTAAAATAAGGCTGGGTCTCGAGTGTGACATGTTGAAAAACTGCGAGATGATGCCAAAGACTATAGAATACCCAAGACTTGTTACTCGTATAGTTTTGAATGGGGAAAAATGCAACGCTCATTATGGCCGCGAAGCCCCGCCTTCTTAGTGAAAGAGCCAATCGTCGATTAGTAAAGTCTGCGCGTCACTGCCGCTGCCGTTAGAAGTCCCGGTTGCTATAGAAACAGTCGGCGCTCTGAGACGTGTGCTCAGTACTGCGCATGCGCAGTGGCTTATTTAGCCGGAAAAATAAGCGTTTTTTCACGCTATTGGAGCACAAGGGACCATATTTATAAGGCAGTTCTTGTAGGATTTCTTTGGAGATTTAAAATATGAAATTTAATCGTAAGCTTGGCGAACAGTTTTGGAGAATTTGATGTTTCCCCATTCAAAGAGATAGGAGCTGCACTTGCCTGCCCGAGTAGCGTTTCAAAGATGGTCGCCGAGTGACATGACTTGCCTTAAAGGGACTTTGGATGATGCGCAATGGTCAAAGATGTCCATCTAGCGCATATTTACATAGAAAAACTAAAAAAGTAGCAGAGCTTTGTAAACAGCTTGTAATCATGTCATCTCCATAAGAACGCTATGATTGGCCAATTTGGATCAAAGCGGAATTTATTAGTCAGCCTGTTTTAACTGCTCATACCGGTAATCTTCATTCTGCGTTCACACAGAGCACATTACTGGTAATACTACAACTTCTCATACTATTAAATTGCTATTTTGCTTATTAAAAACATTATTAGTAAACTAGTTTGTCTGTTGAAAGCTGCTACTGCATTACACCATGGTGCAAGTGATTCCCCAGATGCTTTACGTTAGCCACTGCGGCTTTAAATCGCATTCTCTTGGCCCAGATTTGACCGACTATGTCCTCGGGTTGTTTAAAAAGTCAAACCGAAAGCCACGGTGCACATTCTACCAAAACGTGAGTCCTCGTTGCCCCTCTCTCACAGGAAATACATCTGTGTGGGAACCGTAATATCATCGCAAAGCCTTCACTGCAAACCTTCGGCGCGCGCCCCCGTGTGTGTTTTTGATGCTCCCGACTGTTGCAGCTGTTTACACGAGACTGCGGATTTGGTTTGGGTAGGAACGGTGTCAGGAATCCATGTGAGGCGGCGGTCAGGTGTTGTGCAGTTTGGCTGGGGCACTATGCCAGGGCTATTATTGGAGAGAAGAGGCGGGAGAGCTAGCAAACACGTGAGACCGTTGCTGCGTCCCAATTCGCATACTATCCGTCCTAAATAGTATTCGAAAATAGAATTAGTATGTCCCAAATCGTAGTATGTTCAAAAAAGTATTCCAAAGATTCCCGGATGGTCTACTACTTCACTTCAGAATTCGAAGTGCGGATCAATGCATACTCTAACGGCTAATATTGCCCACAACACATTGCGCGGTGAAGGAGGATTCGATTAGAACTACAAACACGCATAAAAAGTGTTAAAAAACTACAAAAATGGAGGATATGTGCGAACAACGGACAGGTAGAGAAAGGGGTTTGAGTGATAAATAATCAGTGTGTAACCTGATAAAAAAAATATATTTTAAATGTTATCCTCGTTATATTTCATGTGCAACAACATTATGAACTTTTTTAATGATAGGTTTGGTCATTAACGTTTAAATGCATAATTATGCAAACACGAGCAGAGTTCTCGGCATGAAAGACTCCTGAAAGAACGTGCCTCTCAGGAAATTAAATTAAACGAAATGTAGATAATGTTAACTGTGATGATTGACAGGGCAGTTTAAACAGTGACAGGATTCAGGTAAGCAACAGAGCGTCCGTTAAAGAAGCAGTTATGACGAAGTAGTATGTCCCAAAGCTCGCCTACTATTCTGCTACATACTCAAAAGTATGTACTTTTTCTTCACAAAAAGAGTACATACTTTTAGGGCGTAGTATAAGTAGGCGAATTGGGATGCAGCATTAGTCTCAGCTCATCTTGAGCGCATGACCGGAGAGGATGCGATAGGATGCAGAAACCCAGAGGGAGAGAAAGAGAAACCTGCGGGGGAATGGAAATAAAACAAGCCGATGGTTTCATTTGAAGTACCGTGCGGCTATTAAACTAAACAGTATAAAACACCTTGAGTTAATTCACTAAAATGGGGATATTCGTCGCAATATGTTGCTGTGTAGCGTTATTATTTTTAGCTCGTCAGATCGTTCCGACTGAGGAAACCTTACTCAGTCCCAGTCAGTTAAATCATTGCATCACCTCCCTTTGAAAGGTGCTGCAAGCGATTAAATATTACGCACATAATAACCAGGTAGTAAACAAACTGGTATTGTTTGCAGTTTTTTAACCGGATATTTTTGAACAGTCGGTGAAGTAGATTCTCACTGAATCAGTCCGAGCATTTCTCGAGTTAAAAACCCACTGGCTGAATTGAGAACAGCATATTAGCATACTTCACCTACTGTTTCTACAATCTATTTGCAGTTGACGTCAAAAGTTTACATACACCTCGCAGAATCTGCAAAATGGTAATTATTTTACCAAAATAAGAGAGATCATACAAAATATCTGTTATTTTTTATTATTTAGCACTGACCTGAATAAGATGTTTCACTAAAAGACATTTACATATATTCCACAAGAGAAAATAAGTCGAATTTATAAAATTGAGTTTACATACAATTGATTATTAATACTGTGTTGTTACCTTGATGCATGTTACCAATGTATTGTGTTTCCTTCTGGAGCATCAGTGAGCATTTGAACCTTCTGTAATAGTTGCATATGAGTCCCTCAGTTGTCCTCAGTGTGAAAAGATGGATCTTATAGTCATTATTGGAAAAGATTCAAATACACAAAAATGCTATGCTAATAAATGATTTGTGGGACCTGAATGATTTTTCTGAAGAACAGCAGGCAGTTTAACTGTTCAGGACAAACAAGGAACTCATGAACAACTATCACTAAAGAAAAACATAACACAGTATTAAGAATCAAGTGTATGAAAACTTTTGAACAGACTCATTTTTATAAATTCAACTATTATTTTCTCTTGTTGACTATATGTAAACATCTTTTATGTGAAATATCTTATTCAGGTCAGTACTAAATAAAAAAATAACATGCATTTTTTATGACCCCTCTTATTTTGGTAAAATAATTAACATTTTGCAGATTGACTTCAACTGTATATGGCTGAAATAGTAAGTAGTATGCTAGAATGCACCTCCAAATTCAGCCGATCTGACTCATTCAATCAAAAAGGTTGCCATGATTTTGCCAAGTCTGACATGTTTTGTTGATCCTAAATCAACATTACTGTCCAACAACATAGACCTAACCCTATCCCTACCCCTTAACCTAACCCTAACCATAATTAATGCCTAAAATCAGAGGGAAATATTAGCTGAGTAAGAAGGGTGTAGAAAGACATAATCCTGGTTGTAAACCTAAAACTGACAGAAGCAAAATGTGGTACTTATGGTCTCTTTCATGAAAATCTGAGAACTGATAGGAAGGGCATTTGTAGTTAACCTAGAATTTGATGGTTGAGCAACAAGGAGGTTACTTTAATATACAAATAGGAAATTATGAATACTGGAAGCATATTTATCACCTGATACCGTGCCGGTTTAAATAAATCACATTTTACTAAAATTTGCAAAAAGGCATTTGGTCTAGATATGAAAATTTAATTTAGCATTGTTTAATGACAATGCAAATTAGATTTGATTTGCAAATAAACCAGTACAACTGAACTGGGACGTATTAATCTTAACTAATCCTAACTCTTAACTTTTGACTATGGATTTAACATGTTAAAATGGTGGTTTAAAGACTTGCAAATAATGTACACAATGTATGTGATTGATATGAAATGAACTAACAAAAAGTTTAATTTTTATGTTTTTCCCAGTCAAAGTCTTCATATACTTTTGTATTTTTTACAGGGAGTGTGATACTCTACGCTGGCACCAATGGCAGTGCCAGTCCAAGCCCGGGAAGCCCCTCTAGCGGCTATCAAACTCAATCTCCATCTTCCCACTCCCAGCCCTCTTCCCCAGAGGAGGTCACCTTCACTGAGATTGGGGCCCTTAAGCAGCAAGGGAGTGTGGGAACGCCACCTTCTCCAAAACTGGTATTTCAGTTCCCTGAAGTCTACAACAACTCCAATGCAGGTTCAAACCCGCACAGCTACTCCCATCCCATCGCCGCTAAAAGGCCTTGTGGATTCACTGGCACGTTTACCAGTAAGTGGGTTCCCTTTTTAGTACACCTGCAACACACAAAGTCAGCATCTTCTCTCACAAAGGAATAACGAGTCCCCGATATTAAGGACATGCGTTTTTGTACGTCCTGACCCTATTCTCTTTGTGTTTCTATCTTTATCTGAGCAGAGACTGGAGGGATGGTGCTCCTTTGTAAAGTATGTGGAGATATTGCATCAGGGTTCCACTATGGTGTCCATGCATGCGAAGGCTGCAAGGTAAGACAGAATGAGCCTCAGATAAGACAAACAAACATGCATGCATCAGTCTTTTCTGATATATCTTTGTGGTTTATCATATCGCATGTATTGTGTTCTTTGCAGGGCTTCTTCCGCCGCAGCATTCAGCAGAACATTAACTACAAGATGTGCGTGAAGAACGAGAACTGCCTGATAATGCGCATGAACCGCAACCGTTGCCAACACTGCCGTTTCAAAAAATGCCTCTCTGTTGGCATGTCCCGTGACGGTAAGATTTTTAGGAGGTTATGACATATGACAAATAGTGAAAAGTCGTACTTCATATCATTCTTCAGGCCAAGCACCAAACCCGCCCCCTCAACCTACTTTCCCCTTTTAGTCTTGCACTGTTGGTAACTTTCAAGAGAGCAAGTTTCTTTTAGTTTGGCTGTGCGCTCGTTTCTGCCCTTTGTGGTCCCTTCTATTTCTCGCCTCCTTCTCTTCATCGGTTTACCCTTCCCCCTCGCACGTTCCCTAAGCTCTGCCTCCCAATCCCTCGTAGAGACAATGATTTATGAGGGATGGAGTCACGCAGTCCCTGAAGCTATCTGTCATCTGGAAAACTGCAGCAAATACAAGAATTATTTTGAGAAATTGGAACACGGGCAACTTGATTACCACGCTTGTGCCCTTATAACATCCTCAGCAATTAATGTTGTGCTGCAGCAAAAATTAAGCAAGGGAGGCAGAAAAAGCCAGGTATCTGAGCTCTTCAGAAGAACAATGCCTCATTTGTTTGCCTATGATGAATAGTGAAATGAACAATAAAACTTTTGAGGAAATTTAGCAAAACAAACTGACACTTGTACATTGTGACCTGTTTAAGACTTCCCAGCAGTATTTCACACGGTGTTACCAGCGGATGTGCTTGAAAGTCAGGTTGGCTATGGTAGCATATTGCCCTGGATGTTGTTCTAAGAGGGCACTAACAGAAATGAGTCTATTGGGTACAAAGTGGGGGAGGTAAACAGTCATTTAACCCTGGTTCCTGAGATTGTTGGGGCCCACAACCTAGAAACCTGTTTCTCTGACGGGCTCTCTTGCACAAACAGGAAAACCTCATGTAACGGCCTCAAATACCACAATAAAGTAGACGCCCTGATTTCATTTCTCTTCGCTGCAGTCTGTAGTTTAATTTTGGTCGTGCGATACAAACAGATGTTTGGTTTGACACCGTGGGGCGGCATGGTTTCACTTCCGCTATGAACATGCCATTTGGCAGACTAGTAATCAGTGCAGCGCTCTGGAGCTATCTGTGTCATGTTGTTTGCACAGGTTGAAGCGCCATAGTCTTGATGACAGATTCATAATGAGAATTTGAACTCATCGGGTTTAAGGAGAAATTCAAAACTGATGCACTGGAATTTGAATCGGCCGTACCCCAACGGAAGTTGAACTGGGATTTTAATTGAAATGATAGGAATTTACCGAATTGCAGTTGAAAGAAACTTAACACTGGCAATGCATTCTAGGAAATTGTTACATTAAACTTAATTTTCTCGCAATTCTGTCTTTTTTCAGAATTAATTAAAAAACTCACTATTTTTTGCTAATTTTGAGGGAAAAAAAACGATGTTCTCAGAATTGCGGCTTTATATCTTGCAATTCAGCACAAAACTGCTTTTTAAAAAAAAAAATTTAAACTTTTTTTTTGTACATTTTGACAAATTCTAAGTCCAATTATGGATCTTGTTTGCTAACCAGTGCAAACTGAGCTGAAATACAAAAAATTTATTTCAATTTAAAAGCCATTTTCAGTTAAGTTCTGAATGGCACATAATTCTGATGGGTTAGTGGACTTTGCCAATGCAAATTGTTCACCATCCTGCAGGGTAACGCAAAGAACCATTGCATGCTAGTTACAGAAAATCCCTCCATCTGCTTATCTCATATTCTCAGATGCAGGTGTTGCGAGACATATATAATATATGGAACATCTCCGCCCTTTGCTCTCATCCTGTAAACCCAGGATGTACCATAAAACCTTACGACTACTGTCATCTCAATCTGCCAAATGACATTGTGTTCCTTCTCTTCTCTTCTCTTCTCTTCTCTTCTCTTCTCTTCTCTTCTCTTCTCTTCTCTTCTCTTCCTCTCCTCTCCACGCCTTTCCTTACCACAGTTATTAGTTTCTCTCCCAATTACCGCGGCATTGTCATCACATTCTGCTTGACCCACTGCCCTACTTACAGCTTCAGAGAGGAGTGAGAGTAGCATAGGGATGAAGAGAGGAAGGGGAGGTAGTGACGGAGAAAGAGATGAAGAGTGGGGGGAGGCAACATATGGTAGCATTGAAGTTATTTTTAGATTCAACAGCTGACAGATTCACTTAGAGGAGGGGGTGGTGATGGAGAGAAGAGTGAGGGGCTTGTAAAAAGATGCGAAAGCATCAAAAACAACAGAGATGCATTTAATGATCATCAATATTTCACACCACAGTTACCAAAGGTACTAGATAGCAAGTTGTCTCCTACACAGCAGCTGTGCTATTTTTGTGCCTTTTTCACTTCCAAAGCAATTTTCAGACAATATTTCAGTTATTTTATCACACTACGCTATTTCTGATGCCGCCATGTGCTTTATTATAAAAGAAATGGGTCATGGACATTTTGATTACTGATCAGGCAGGATCTTTTTGTCAGTGATTTACATAGAAAATGAAGTAGTTTCAAAACACTTTGTATTTTTAACATTGACTTTGACACTTATTTTTAGATTAAATGTCGTCAAGGCACCCCACCCTGTTGAAAAAACAGCATATGCTGGCTAGGTATGTTTTGAAGCATGGCAGCTTGTTTGACCTGGCTTAAGCTAGTCCTTAGTTGGTTATGAGCTGGTTTAAGCTGGTCCTGAGCAACTTTAAACTAGCTCATGACCAACTAAAGACCAGTTAAACAAGCTATCATGCTTCAAAACACAACTAACCAGCATATGCTGTTTTTTTTTTTTCAACAGGGCAGTCATTTATTTTGGCTAAAATTAATAAAAGCCAAAATGAAATGAAAATTTACCATAATTTAAAGACATATTTCACCCACAATTGAAAATTCTATCAACAATTGCTCTTCTGAATTATTATTTTCTTCTGTGAGATGTTAAAGAAGATAATTTCTTAAGAGTTTTTGACTTTAAACCAATTGTTTCTCTCTCTGCCCCCTAGCTGTGCGTTTCGGTCGCATCCCAAAACGAGAGAAGCAGCGGCTTTTGGACGAGATGCAGAGCTACATGAACAGCCTCAATGAATCGTCCTCCATGGGCATGGAAACCTCCCCGCCACGTGAACCTCCTTCCAGCCCCAGCGAGAACCAATCCAAAGAGTCTATTGGTGCCTTATCCCGAGCCTACCAGGACATCTTCACAAACACACAGGACCACCTGGGCAAGCGTGTGGGCAACATGAACACCAGCAGTGGATCAAGCAACTTTCAAAACAACCATTCTCAGGACAGCAACTATCGTCACGGGAACCCTCTCGTGGGGTATCACGCAACTACTCACGAAAGCTTCTCGGCCCCGTCTCGCTGCCCAGTTTCTTCCAGCGAGAGCAAGTGCCCAATCTCATTGATGGACAATCATCGGTACAGCTACGCTCCTTCGTTCAGCCAAAATCACCCCCAGTCGGGTGTTAGCCCGCCATCACAACCTACTCAGGCCAATTACAACAGCTACGCCGCTAGCGAGTCCCAAATCCAGGCCTCATGTCCGTTTAAGTTGGCTGCTGGCTCCAAAGTGCTGGTGAGGAATATTTTGAAATATATACAGTCTTTAAATGAAGTTTTTTTTATGGCAACTTTGGTTTCATTAAGAAACTTTAACATCCACGGAACGTTTCAGTTGACCCTTTGCAAAAACCTGCCCTCCTTAGTTACAAACAGTGCCACTTTAACACTACACATCATGTGCTCACGCAGTGAAAAACACATCGCGAAACATAGGAAACTGACAACACGCTGACGGACAAGATAAAGCAGGTTACTTTTGCTATGAAACTGTCTTGAGGCTCTTTAAAGGCACAATACGTAAGGTTTTTTATTAAAATATCCAAAAACCACTAGAACAGTGTAATATATTTTGCTGCCTTATGCACTTACCTTATCCCAAATGTTTCGAAGAATGTTTAAATCCAGATAAAATAAGCAATTTTAACTAGTGTAATGACTGTGTCATTGCGTCACCTGCCTTGATACACCCTTGATTTTCCGGTTTTATTTTGTAGAAAACATGGAAACTCCAAAAATTAATAAATTATGCATTTTATTAGACAGGTGACGAACGCAGAGTAGCATCATAACAGAACTTTCAACACACTTAAATGTATCTAGTATAATAAAACAGCACTGCTTTTTCCTATATACACACGACCAGAAGAAGCGGAAGTGGGCGACTGTGGCATAAAAAAAAGCTCCGCTGCTTTCGAGCCGTGTATCGCGCTCATCCTTCATTGTTAAGTTAATCTACTCTCTTGTCTGATTTGTTTGTCGAACAAAAGGCAGATTCAGTGTTATGATTGGTCAGATCGCCTGTCAATCAAGCTGTTTGCGAAGGGACAACTGCACAAAAGGTTCCTAACAGTGGAAAACGTTTTTTTAAGATTATCATAATGTTTAAGAAAAAAAATGGTTCTTTTAAAGAACTGTTCACTGAACCTAAAATGATTTTTCTATGGCATTGCTGTGAAAACCTGCTTTTGAAACCTGTATTTTTATGAGTTTGTCATATGAGTGTTTCATTACGGCGGCAATACTATGTTTATAGGGATAATTTGAAGAGGTGGTTCACCCAAAAATGAAAATTCTCATTAATTAGTTACCCTCATGTCATTGCAAACTTGTAAGCTCTTCATTTATCTTCAGAACAAATTAAGATATTTTTGATGAAATCCTAGAGCTTTCTGACCCTGCATGGACAGCAACGCAACTACCAACGATGTCCTTAGTACCTTTCTAGACCTTGAATGTCTCAGTTGCATTGCTTTCTATGCAGGGTCAGAAAGTTCTCGGATTTCATCAAAAATATCTTATTTTGTGTTCTGAAGATGAACAAAGGTCTTAAGGGTTTGGAACGACATGAGGGTGAGTAACAAATGACAGAATTTTCATTTTTGGGTGAACTGTCCCTTTAAGTACATTGGATTAAACACAACATGAGGGTTAAGCATACGTGCTAATCAAAATATGATATTTCATCTCTATCATAGGCTTGTCCACTGAACGCATGTCCTGTGTCAGCACCTGGCGTCTCCAGTCAGCAGGTGTGGGAGTCTTTCTCACAGTGCTTCACTCCGGCTGTACGCGAAGTGGTCGAGTTCGCGAAGGGCATTCCGGGCTTCCAGGAGCTTTGCCAGCATGATCAAGTCATGTTGCTCAAAGCAGGCACTTTCCAGGTACTGATTACGTAATCCTCATATTTCTCCTGAAGTTTACTTCCCTTTCTGTACTACCAAAGTTGAAGTGTGTTATTTCTAGGCCACTAGCAGCACTAAACCAAACAGATTTCCCAATTCATTCTAATTCAAACTCATGCAATTGGTTAAGACAAAGTTTGACAAGTCAAGTTACAAGTCAACCTCCAAAATTACCTGGGTCAATTTTTTTGCTGATCTTATCTCGTTGTCATTTTGCAGGTGCTTATGGTGAGGTTTTGCTCACTGTTCAACCACAAGGAAAGAACAGTGACTTTCTTGAATGGGCAGACGTACCCGCTGATCACCCTTAGGGGTCTGGGCATGGGCTCCTTGCTGGACGCCATGTTTGAGTTCAGTTCCAAGCTGAGCTCTCTGGGCCTGGAGTCAGATGAGATGGCTCTCTTTATGGCTGTGGTACTGGTTTCTGCAGGTGAGAGCAACGCAGGAGTCAAGTTAATTAGTGCTATTTGCTAAGGCGTGCATTACTGGTATTATTGCTCATGCTTAATAATCCTTAACATTGAGTTAATTATTTATAATAGGGATTCTCATTCGTGTAATATTGAAATTCTGGCAGATACTGAATAACTGAATAATTCTTTTTTATGTTGTAGCAGAAAACTGTTTGATAACTTTTAATTATTTCAAATTTCAAACACTGAGACCAAAAATACTAATCAATTAAATCAGTTATACTAATAATACACAGTATCTATATATCTATATCTATATCTATATCTATATATACATAAAAACATAAAATTTTAAATGCCACAAAATTATAATGTACAATATTAAAAAAAAGGTATTCATTTTGGGAATTTCTAAAAGATAACATTCTTATCAAATGATGGTTAAAAAATATAAATAAACATACAAACAAATACTGGGACCAAAAATACTGAATGAAATTAATTTACTAATAATGTAAACAATTAAATTATGAAAAATATATTTGTATTGTTAAATTTCTATTATTTTAAATCAAACAAATATACACACACCAAAAATACTAAATTAAATCTGTTTACTAACAATATATAGTACTTTCTTTTTGTTTTGTTAAAATAAAATTATTTTAAATCAAACATAAAACACAAAAACTCAATGAACCAAAATAAATCATTTTAAATGCCACAAGATTATAATGTGCAATATAAAAAGTGGATATTAATTTGGGAAATTTCTAAAAGATGACATTTAACACTCTAATCAAATTATGGTTACAAATATTGAACAAAGAAAGAAAGAAATAAACCAACACCACAAATACGAAATTAAATCAATTTACTAATAATATACTCAATTAAATTTTTTTATGTTTTTTATTTAATTTAAAATGATTTTAAATCAAACATAAAACACAACTACAACCAAAATAAATCATTGTAAATGCAACAAAATTATAATGTACAATATACCAAAAATATATACTTAATTAATTTTTTTTTGTTTAAAATATTTTTTTTTTAAATCAAACATAAAACACTAAAAACTCAATCAACCACTGGAAACTAAAATAAAAAATTAAAATCATTTTAAATGCCACAAAATTATAAATGTATAATGTACAAAAAAATACTAAATTAAATTAATGTATTAAATCCATTTACTAATAATATATTATTTCATTTCATTTTTTTTTTTTGTTAAAATTAAAATATTTTAAATCAAACATAAAACAACACAAAAAGCTCAATCAACCAGCAAAAACTAAAATAAATAATTTGAAATGCCACAAAATTACTAAAACAAAATTTAAAATGATACATAAAACAAAAAACTCAACCAACCACCGAAAACTAAAATAGATCATTTTAAATGCCACGAAATTATTGTATAATATAACAAAAATAATCAATTAAATCAATTTCTAATAATATACGTAATTAAATTATATATATTTTTTAGTTAAAATAATTTTATTTTAAATCAAACATAAAACACAAAAAACCTAAAATCCTTTTTAATGCCACAAATCATGGTTAAAAAATAATATTAATAAAAAAATTATATTGCATATAATATAATGTTTTATTTATTTATTTATTTTTATAATATTTATTTGCTTTTTTTCTGTTGATTATTTAATAATAAACTGTTCTTTATTTATCCTCAGATTGCTCTGGCATTTCGGATATGGTAGCTGTGGAACAGTTACAGGAAGGACTCATCCGAGCGCTGCGCACCTTAGTCACCCGTCGCCGCCCTGACGACAACTCTCTTTTCCCCAAACTGCTCCTGCGCCTGCCAGACCTGCGCACCCTCAACAACCTTCACTCCGACAAGCTGCTAGCCTTCCGTATCGATCCCTGAGCGATCAGTTGCTGCAGCTGGAGCTCAACCAACGGCCACCACTGGCCAATCAGAGAACACCTTTCCTGTTTAAGAGAGAGACTGCTCATTTAGAGGAAGAGATGTTGAACATGTTCCCATAGGAACCTTTCGTTATTATGTGTGTTAATGAGAAACACAATGAACAGATGGCTCTCAGCAAGCTCTAAACAAGACTATATTTCCATTTAAGCTTTCACGGATCATCTTCATACATGCATCGCCCTTCTGTTCAGCTCGCCTCAAGAGCGTCGTTGATTATATTTATGCGAGGGAACACTGCGCCAGTTCATATCATCATAAATAAGCTTACCACAGAACTCTTGAAGACCAAAAACGGGTCATTCCTCTGTACTGCCTGCACAGTTTTTAGTACACCATGTATACAGTAGAAAGGTAATTTAGGGACCATTTAAAGCCAATTGTGTGAGTGTATGTGCCTGTGTGTTCGAGAAAGGGACTGAAATACATGTACATAAGCCATTGATATCACTTATAAAGTTACGTCACATTAAAACTTCAGTTTGAGACAAGATTTGTCACCCGTGTTAGTGTGAAACGTTTAATTACACAAGATTTACTGTATCTACAACTGTAGTTACCGTTAAGTTCTTTAAAAATTAAAAAACAGGTTTTAAATGTCATTTCACTTTTGAGAATAGATAAAACTGTTATATTTGTTCGCCTTTTTATTATCATTGTCAATACAGTATATTTCCACACATTCTCTTGTATGAATATATATGAATCTAGGGATACAAAACCAGCATTCTCTCCTATGCATGTTATGTTTTGTAGTTTTCTGTTTTCTTACTGTAAATATTGCACATTTCCACTGATTTAACTGCCTGTTCAGAGAAAGAGGGTTACGCAGTGGTGTGTTTGACTGAAACGGGGCGTTTGGTGCCTTGTATGCGATGGACTGTTCATCTGTGTGTCGTGAGAAAGAGCCCCTGAACTTCTGGCACCAGCACAGTATCTTTACAGCCTTTACTAAGATCACAAAGCATGTCAAAAAGGCACTTTGGGCTCGAATGTTATTATGGCTGGTAAATAAATGTAATTCATTCATATGATAATGTATATTTTGTAAATAGTTTTCTTCTGTAGAACCAATATAAATACAAGATTATCTATTACGATGTTGTCTCTTTTTTTAATATATATTTTTAATAATATACACTACCTGTCAAAAGTTTTTGAACAGTAAGATCTTCTGCTTACCAAGTCTGCATTTATTTGATCCCTAAAGTACAGAAATATTTTTACTATATAAAATAACTGTTTTCTATTTGAATATATTTTAAAATGTTATTTATTTCTGTAATTTCAAAGCTAAATTTTTAGCATCTTTACAGTGACACGATTCAGAAATCATTCTAATATTCTGATTTGCTGCTCGAAAAACATTTATTATTATTATTATTATTATTATGTTGAAAACAAAGTAGAATTTGTTCAGGTTTCTTTGATTACTAAGTTCAGAAGAACAGCATTTATTTGAAATAGAAATCTTTTGTATAAATGTATACATTTATAAATGTCTTATCGTCACTTTTGATCAATATAAAGGATCCTTGCTAAATAAAAGTGTTAATTTCTATAATAATAATAATAAATAAATAAAAATTATATATACATATATATATATATATACACTACCGTTCAAAAGTTTGGGGTCAGTAAGACTTAATAATCTTTAAAGAAGTCTCTTATGCTCATCAAGGTTGCATTTATTTGATTAAAAATACAGAAAAAAACTGTAATATTGCAAAATGTTTTTACAATATAAAATAATGTTTTGTTTTTTTTAACATACTTTAAGATAGAATTTATTCCTGTGATGAAAAGCTGAATTTTTATCAGCTGTTACTCCAGTCTTAAGTGTCACATGATCCTTCAGAAATCATTCTAATATGCCGATTTATTATTAGAATGTTCAATGTTGGATAATATCAAGTTATTTTTGGAACCTGTGATTCTTTCATGAATAACAAGTTTAAAAAGTACAGTGTTTATTCAAAATTGAAATATTTTATAACAATGTAAATTATTTATTATTAACTTTTAATTATTAACTTAATACATCCTTGGTGAATAAAAGTATTAATTTCTTAACAACAAAAAAGAAACAATAAAAATGTACTGACCCCAAACTTTTGAACGGTAGTGTGTATTTATATATATATATATATATATATTAAAATAACTAACCCTAACCCTAATTAATTATTTATTATTAAAATAACTAACCCTAACCCTAACTCCAAAAGCTTTTTATTTCAGATAAATGTTGATCTTTGGATCTTTCTATTCATCAAAGAATCCTGAAAAAAAAAAAAAAAAAAAAAAAAAACTCAAATATTGATAATAAAAAATGTTTCTTAAACAGCAAAGGATCATGTGACACTGAAGTGAAGACTGGAGTAATTATGCTGAAAAATTAGCTTTGATCACAGGAATAAATTACATTTTAAAATATATTCAAATAGAAAGATAGTAAAAATAATTCATAATTTTGATGTTTTGCTGTACTTTGGATCAAATAAATGCAAGCTTGGTGAGCAGAAGAGACTTCTTTAAAAAACACTATAAAAATCTTAATTATTCCAAACTTACATTGTTTGCTGACTAAATCTTAAAAATAATAATGAAAAATAATATATAATGTATTGCAACACCAAAGCATGCTTTATGCTTTCTAAAGATAAATTAAGTAGACAAACCATTTAGATTGTCATGCCTTTCCTCAGTAGTCTTTATGTCAGGCGCTTTTCAGAGTAATGTAGAAATAATTGTAACTGGCCTGAAACTGTCAGTCACGTTTTGGTTGTCAAACAGACTCAGTTAATCCAGTTTAATTCAGGACAGTGGCAAAGCATAGTAGCCAAACTCATGCATGTAGCCAGATTAAATGAAATTTGCTTGAATTCTTATGCTTTAAAGGCGTATTTGCAGGAGATATCACATTTTACTGGTATTGTTGTACAACACTGAAGGGCTTTAGTTAATCTGAGAGACATTAAATATATCTGTCATGCAGAAAAAATATTTAAAACAGCATGTTACATAGTAAACAGTGTTGCAGTGACATCGTGTGGAAACTCACGGTAGGCGCAGTTAAAAATCAAAACATGGCGACTGCAAAACCTATGAATATTAATACAGTCATGAGTATGTTTCATTTATGTTTGTGTAATCAACGCTAGGCACTTTTGTTAGTGAAAATAAACTTTAAAAAAAGTTTCAGTAGTTTAATGGGGCAGCTAACGTTAGCAGACGTGTATACACATGCTATTCTGTCTTTTTTATTGTTTCACAATGTCATTATATCTTAAGTTATTGTGTTTGACGGTGGACATGGTGACATTTTCAATATGTTTCAAATTCTTAGCAAATTCTTGCTAGGTAATGTTAAAGCTACATTTATAGCTAGCATACCTGTGCTAAATACACAAAATGTAGAATATTTTCACACTTTTTAGATATTTTGTCAAAATACCTTTTTAAACAGCGCATAATATAAACATTCTGCTTACTCTTACCTTAATTTCAGTCTTTTTCAATAATTTTATCATATTTCATCTCGATTCACAAACATGTGCTGGCGCTGAATAAAAGATCAAGTCAAGGTCAAAAGCTCCTGAATAGTTTTAGTATAAAACTATTCAGTTCAAAACATTTTAATCTGACGCTTTTAACTTAAAAATGGTTATTCCGCCGTTGTTTGGTAAATTTGTTGGAGCGTCCTGGTATAGACCTAATTAATATTCATATTGCTCAGTGACCAATCAGAGATCGGTACTCTGTGACCGTCGGGAAACGTAATTAATATTCATAAGCTGAGCGCAAGCGTCCTTTGTGGGCTTTGCGTCATTACGTTTGAGTAACCCGGAAACACACACGGATGTTGTAGAAGATATAAGCGAATATTGAAGGCATTTATGCTGTAAAAAAGAATGTGGGAGGGTGCAGAAACGTACATAGGAATACTCAGGAAGAAGATGTGATCTCTAGGATGAGGCTAGGCCATACAGGTTTGAACAGTACCTTGTTTTTAATGAAAAAACATGCTGATGGCACGTGTAGTGATTGCAATACTCAAGAAACTATAGAGCATGTGATAGAATCCTGTAATAAGTACCAGTATGAGAGGCAGAAGTTACTTAGGTGCCTTGAAGCTGAACAAATACCCTTAAGGATTAGAGTGTTATTACAGAGACAGTCTGAAGAAACATGCTACAGTTATCTGTTCCTTTTCTTAAGAGAAACGGGTCTACTAAGGAGAATATAATTGCTTTATTATTTTTATTATTATTATTATTATTATTTTTTTTTTTTTTTTAATTATTATTATAAAGAGTAGCCTAAGTAGTCCAGATCCACACTCCTTTTCAGAAGGTGGCGGTAATGCACACCATTCGTTGTTTGCCAACCGCCAAATAAACAGAAGAAGAAGAAGAAGAAGATTTATGCTGTAATAATGGCATAGAAAAGGTGTTTTATTTCCTAAAATCAGCGGAGCCTTTTTAAACCCTTAAGGAGGATGTTATGAGTAAGATAGGTCTATTTAAAACGCTTAACCCATCAGTTATGAATGTTTAAAGCTTAGTCAACAAGTCAGGTTGGATCTAAAAATGGCATTAGTGTTTTTAAAACATATTTTAGTGATATTAGTCTGTTTCTATGTATTAATAATGTCTATGTGGCTTATTTCAGAAGTCAAGCTGTAAGTCTGTCATGATGATTTCTCCATTGGGCTTATCCAGCAGTTGATTTTTTTGAATTTCACATGATGAAGAATGTCACTTTTGGTAAGACATTTTGTGGTAGATAACAATTCTTCTTGACATTTGTGATACTGGACCACAAAACCAAGGGTTAATTTTCTGAAATTGTTATTTATACTGAATAAATAAGCTTTCCATTGATGTATGGTTTGTTAGGATAGAACAATATTTGGCCGAGATGCAGGAATCTAAGATGCAAAATATCTTCATGGAACATATCCTAATGATTTTTGGCATAAAAGAAATGTAATAGTATTTTTGACCCATACAATGTATTTTTGGTTTTGTGGTCCAGGGTCACATTTATTGCTGACTATGTACTCATCATACCATTTCTCCTACTTAATGTTTTTTTCCTTTCTTGCAGATGAACTATGAGTTTCACTGGACCAAGAGCATGAGGATGCCGATTTAGGATTCAGGACATCTTCAGTCACCTTTTGCTCATAATGTTTGTGACCGCATACCTTGCATTTATAGTTTTGGCGGGACTATGTGTGACTTTAGAGATCACGGCCCGCCGTCTCACCTCGCCACAGGCCACACAGACAGCCGTCGCCAATCCGGCGTTCCAGCAGTTTCAGAAGCTCTTTCTGAAGGCGTATCTCCTGGCCCTCTGGGCAGACTGGCTGCAGGGACCTTACCTTTATAAACTGTACCGACATTACAACTTCCTAGAGTCTCAAATCGCCATCCTGTACGTATGTGGACTAGCTTCTTGCGTGCTGTTTGCCCCAGTGGCCGGCTGGCTACCGCAGTTCCTTGGACGGAGACAGACGTGTCTCTTGTTCTGCCTGGCTTATTCCATCTGCTGCATTACCAAGCTATCACAAGACTATTTTATCCTCATGCTAGGACGTGTTTTAGGAGGGCTGTCCACCTCTTTGCTAACCTCCGTGTTTGAGGCCTGGTATGTGCACGGTCATGTTGAGGTTCATGACTTTCCCAAAGAATGGATTCCTGTAACTTTTGGTAAGGTTGCAAATTGGAATCACGGACTAGCGGTTGCTGCCGGGCTGGTGGCAAACTTGTTTGCCGAATGGCTTGGGTTGGGACCGGTCGCTCCGTTTCTCTTGGCAATCCCTAGCCTTGCTGCGTGTGCCTGGTTTGTGCTATCCGAATGGGGTCAGGAGGATAAACAAGAGAGCGCCAGTGGAGACAAAAACGGCCCACTTCTTAATCCTCTAAACGCCCCGAAGATGCAAATGTCGACACGGGCTCGTTTTTGGCGAAGCTGTCTTGATGGACTGCGCTGCTTGCTGTCGGACCGCCGTGTTATGCTTTTAGGAGGCGTTCAGGCGCTTTTTGAAAGTGTCCTCTATATTTTTGTCTTTCTTTGGACTCCTGTGCTAGACCCACATGGGCCGCCATTAGGAATTGTGTTTTCCAGTCTGATGGCGGCCAGCATGGCTGGTTCCACACTTTTCAGACTAGCCACATCAGCTCCGTATCGACTCCAACCTGGTCACCTGCTCTGCCTTGCTGTTCTGCTAGCTTTCTTCTCCTTCTTCATGCTGACGTTCTCCACCGTGCCCGGCCAGCCCCGGCCAAGGGAATCTCTGCTTGCCTTCCTACTGCTCGAACTAGCCTGTGGGCTTTATTTCCCAGCGGTGAGTTTTCTCCAAGGCCGAGTGGTTCCAATGGAGCGGAGAGCTGCCGTGCTGGCGTGGTTTCGTTTGCCTCTTCACCTCCTAGCTTGTTTGGGGCTGCTGGCTCTTCACGGGGAGGTGTCTGGGTCCGGTGCAGGGGAGGCAGGTAGTGGCACCAGACACATGTTTGCAGGATGTGCGGGGATGATGCTAGCTGCTCTTCTTGCTGTTGTCAGCCTTTTTACTGTGGGCAGGAATGATGCAGACCTGAGACTAGAGGGGACCAAATTAGAGGGAGAAATCTGATCTGTAAAACAACGGACACTGGATTTCAATAGGAGGACTTTGGTTTTATACTCTTCGTTTTTTTTCTTTATGAATGTTGTCTTAGTTAAACAGATGTATTTATGGGTTAAACAAAGCAGAAATTACATGGTTTGATTTTTTTCTTCTTAATAGAAACCAATAAACTCCTTAAAATTTGCAGTTTTTAAAATTAAAATTTGTTTTTTGCAGTGTTGTTAATCAGCCATCCAGCCAGAAAAGCAAGAACAGATGGTTGATTTCATGCTTAATAGGGCTTGTTTTATTTTAATTAGAACAGGTTTTGATTTCTTTTTTTACAACTGATTTATCATAGGACTTCCTTATCTGAGCTCATGCATTTTTATGGATAATTTTGTCACTGTTTACTGAAAAAACTAAGGTGCATAAGCTCAGGTCAGTGAGGACTATGATCAGTCAGTTACAAAATGAAAAACAAATCCTGTACTAGTTGACCCTTTGCGGTGAGTTTGATTGACAGGCAATTTGATCAATCATAACGCAGAATCTGCCATTTTTGTCTGACAAACAAACCAGACCGGAAAATAGATTAACGTTGGTGGACGAACTTAAAAAAATGTGTTGGTGTATTTCTGTGGCTGAAACAAAGTTCCCTCTGATGTTCATTCTTGTTTATTTTGTGCTATAATAGTAATAAGGGAAAAGATGATCAGCTCATGTGTCACTTGAACTGAGGCGCTACAGCGACCCGTCACGACACACTTAAAGAGCAACAAAATAGTATTTGGGGCTTCAAGTGTGTAGCGCTAAAAAACCCTATTGTAATTGTTAGAGCAACCAAGGATGGTAGTATTCCCACAGTCTGCAACTTAACCAAGTCTCGCCAAAATTGGCCTGACAGGGGCGCTACAGTGGTCAAAGGTAACTCCTAAACCGTTTGTTGTAATGTTTGAAATTCTTGGCTCATGCCTGGAATTTTTCTTTTTTTTTGTAAACTAGTCCTAGGTTTTTCACCTGATCAGAACCAAACCAGTGCAGGAAGATTCTCTGGAGAGTGAATATTTATAATTATCAAAAAAAAAGTTGAACTTTCTACTCTCCGTTGCAAAGAGATGCCAAAACGATTAAAAGGGGCATATTCGCCTTTACTAAAATGGCTATAAGTTTTAAACGGAATGAGATATCTTCGCCAAACTCGCCAAAAGCTTGGCCACTTGGTGGCACTATAAGAGGGGAAGAAAAACATGCAAACGGACATAACTACGCAACCGTTGGTCCTGCCAACATGGAAAATGGTACACACGCTCTTGGTTGAAAGTTCATATCTCAAAAAAACATGAACGCCATAGGTTGATGAAAGTTGAGCACCTATTAGACAAGCTAAATGGAGGTTGATCGGAAAGAAACTCAGTGGGCCTATTTGACTCACAGCCCTAAATTTCTGTGAGAAATTTGAAAGAAATCAGCCAAATTATACGATAGACCTCCTCATTCTGAACAATTTTGCCTCTGGAACCACTGCTGTCAATAAAACTGTTTGTTAAATAATTGAGAAAATGTAAAAAAAAAAAAAAAAAAAAAAAAACCTTTGTGAACTAGTTCTAGGTTTTTCTCCCAATCATAACCTAACCAGTGCAGGAAGTTTCTCTGAGCTTGGCCACTTAATGGCGCTATAAGAGGGGAAAAAACATGCAAACGGACATAACTACGCAACCGTTAGTCCTGCCAACATAGAAAATGGTACACACGCTCTTGGTCAAAAGTGCCACAAGTGTCTATAAGGACATTTGTATATCTCAAAATACATGGCTCCCATAGGCCGATGAACATTGAGCACCTATTAGACAAGGATAACGGAGGTTGATTGGAATGAAACTCAACGGGCCTGTTTGAGCCCTAAAGGTCTGTGAGAAATTTGAAAAAAAAAAAAAATCAGCCACTGGGGGGGCCATATCACATTTTTATTCGTATCATACGATAGACCTCCTCATTCCGAACAACTTTGGCTAAAACTTTTGAACGGAATAAGATATCTTTGCCAAACTCAAGAAGTGTATGTAAGGGCTAAATCTGAGGTCATGTGAGGTCTGAGGTCTAAAACAACTGCTGTCAATCAAACTGTTTGTTAAATGATTTAGAGAATGTAAAACAACTTACTTTTGCAAACGCAGGTTTTTCGCTCGGTGCAATGCAATTCTCTGGACTATCTAGGTCAATAATTATCAAAAATTTAAATATTGAATAATATTGAAATGTATGATAAATTCATGATAAATAATATGTAATGTCTTTATTCATATTTGCTTAAATGCCTTAAAGCGCTTGAACCCTGGTAATCGCTGCTTGCAGCAGTATTTATTGTTTGAATTTCTTTTTTAAAAATGACAAAATGTTTCATACCAAAAGTAACCTGCTCTGTCAGTCTTTCACTGAGTGAGAACATGATGTGTGGCTTAATTGAAAGGTTAATTGAAAGAAAACAAGTTAATAAATAGACTGAATCCAACATTTGGTAATAACATAACATATTGAAAGATATACAAGCAATATTTTGTAGCTAGGTAATTTTTTACCGGGAACACCAGTAACGTAACAATGTAGAAAACTAAACAATTCAAAATTTTGTTTAGGAGTTGTTTTACCCTTTGTGAGCAAGTCAGTAAGTTTTAATCTAATACAATAACATTAATAAGCATTTTTGAGACGAATATCTACATCTTGTGCTGCACACAGACCATACAAAGAGGTTAATGTAAGCATTTTCATTTATTGAAATCGATGGCAACTGAACAAATTAAGGCTCATGAACAAACATCTTAGAAAGCACTGTAAATAAATGCATATTTTAAAAATATAAAAATAAAAATTAGAAAATAAAAAAATCTATTGTGAAGTCTAATGACCACAGACATATTCCTCACGTATTAATTTAACTCCCAGTCATTCCGTTTTAGAGTAGGGATCGCCACTTAGCGCAATTCATAACAAACATTCCAGATTAAGTACATTTCGATGAGTTTTGAGGTGCTGAGATATTAAATCTCAGACATCGTACTGTACATTTGTTGAAGTTATAATATTGAAAATGACCAACAGAAGTACATAAAATGAAATCATAAGAGTATTAATGCATCTTCACAGTTGTATATGGCTTGTGTGTTATCTTGAGGTGGTATAGAACTTAGCTGTATTGTGTTTACTGCATGGCAAAACATTTAATGGTCTCTCACAGTTTTTTCTAAGTTGAGTATAATGTACAAGTGAACTTATAAAGAAATAAACCTATCGCTGTCTTTGGTTATAAACCCCTTGAATTAAACAGTGGCATGCTTGAAATGGATATACTAGTTTAAATGACCATTTGATTTTTATTATTTAGTTTTTCTATTAAATATCAAGGTGTGTTTGCTTTCATATTAAACACCGCAGTATCTTTTACGCTTACATTAACATTTCTATACCACCTCCATTTCTCATTATGTGACTCAGTAGACTTTGGACTACTTTGCTAGTGATAAAACAAAAAAAATACAATTAAATAGAAAAGAAAATGCTCAGATTGGCAGTCTTATGAGGAACATTCAGTTCTCTTCAGTGTTTTTGCATTCTTGGTAAAGTGTAATATTCTGAAACTGTAGTGATCTGCACTAAAAAGTGAATGACTAAATGCAGTTTTGCAGAATAGTCTGATTTGAGTTTCTTAAAATTAGAAGTGCAAAGTGTTTGGAAACCCATTAATGGGTGATAACGCAAAATATGAATTCAGGATAAATGAATAAATGTTATTTTGGGCCGTTGTGCTATACCATATAACCGAATCAACCTACAGGTGTCCTAAATGGCTGAATGTTTAGTGTTTATAATCTGGACCGAAAAACACAATATAGTTATGGTGTATGTAAGCCTTATATGAATAAAATCAACCCTTAAATCATAAAAAAGAAAATCACGAAGGCATTCATTACCAGAGAAGGTGCTGTTAAGAAGAATTCCTAGTCTTGGAATGTTCTCATTATATATTTATTTAATTATTCACCCAAGTAAGTAATAGTGTTAATCTCTGTATATTGTCTTGTTTTTCCTGCTCTCGTAAAACAGTGTTACCGAAAAGGTCGAACGTCACACAGATACACAGACACAAAACACTACAAGAGCACATTCACTACATGTATTTCTTTTTTAAAAACCAGTAGGCAAAATAGCCCATCCCCCCGAGAGAGCCCATGAGGAAGGATGCGCCAAAGAAGGAGGGCGGCTTCTTTTTTACCATTCGGAATGCATTGGGTAGAACCGCAGAGAGCAGGGTCGTGTGGATGTCCCCCAACACCTTGCGGAAAGCGTAGCGCTTCTGCACCCGCTCAAAAAACGACTGCAGGTTCGGCCGGCTCCCGTCCTCCCAGTATTTCCTTGAGAGTCCCAAGAACTTGAGCCTGTGCAATGTGGCTCCAAGACAAATATCAGCTAGTGTAAAAGTAGGTCCACAAAGCCATAATTCACATTTCTGACCTGTGTAGAAAGGAACGACAACTTTTTATTTAGTCTAACAATATACTAACACAGTACAGACTGAACTAAACTAAACTAAAAGAAAACTAGTCACACAAACACAACAAAATTACTAAAACTTTACCTAATATTAAAATAAAAATAGAACACTCATTCAAAATATTAATAACTATAAAAGTATTCTAAAAATACTTAAATAACATGGTCTCAAAGCTACTATTTAGGTAAGAAATAAATCCATACATACAGATTAACAAATGTGAATTCCAACAAATGCACCTATAAAAATAATTTAATATTTAATCAAAGATCATGTTTAAAAAAGTTATTTAAAAATGATACATTTATTTATAAAGTCTTTTTTTAAGTTATTTATTTGAATAAAATGCAATAGAATACGATTTATTAAAAAAAAACAATTTAAAATAATGTTATATTTTTATTTTATTAATTATATTATTATTTTTATGTTTTAGTAAAATAAAATTAAATAAGATTATTTTGTTTTATCATATATTTAATTTCTTATTAATGTTGATTTATTTTAATCAAATAAAATAGCATTAAAATATAGTTCACTCAAAAATTAAGAAATTGTTAAAGTCGTTTTTTTGTTTTCTTTGCACACAATAAGTAGCAGAGCACGAGGCACAAACTAACACAGGGTGAATTGTAACACATGGTTTAAATATTTCCACTCATGCTAACATAACCAATTTTGCAGTATTTACTAGTTGTCATAGCAACACTATACAGAGAGAGAAAAAAGTGTGCCAAAATTCAAGAGTCTTTTGAAGATATTGCTGAATATTTATTTTACCATGGTAAAAGTACATTTCTGGCTGAAGTAAATTGTTATCTCAGTGTTTACTATTCATTTAAAATTAGACAAATCTGCTATTATTTTAATCTCCAATCTGTTATTTATCAGTTTAGATGAAAACAGAAGACACTAACCAGTTTTAAACTCCAGTCGTGCATATGGGAAAGTATATTAAATTAACTATATTAAACTATGCTATTCTGTGACATTAGCAATGTAATTTACACCATTTACTTTTATGGATTTTAATGAGAAACCACAGGAAACAGGTGACTAAAGACTAACAATCAATGTTTAATATTCAGAAATTAAATGTAAAGCATTTTGGCACATTACAATCTACCCCACCTATGGGCCACCTATGGTTTTCAATTCCTTTCTTTTAAGGGGAAAATAATGAAAAACGAATACACTGTAATTATGAAACAAAGAAACATATTTGTACTAGAAAATTGTGAAATTAACATGGATAAAAAAAATATACTCTGAACCCCCGTAGATTTACACAAACTGAGAAATTCAAAAAAGTGTTAGGTTGTGCCCCGCGCTCTCCTATTCTCGTAGCTTCATGACATTACGGTTGAACCATATGGACTATTTTATCACTGTCCTTACTACCTTTCTTTCCTACTACATACTAGTAGTTGCACTGCTACGCAGTGTCAGAAAGCTCTCGGATTTTATCCTTTTATTTTAATTAGGGATTCAAGCGCGTAGCGCTGAAACCCTATTATAATTGTTCAAATGGCCAAGGATCAGCAATCTCCATGTAAAACTGTTCGGGCAGACCAAACCGCAAGTCGCAGGGGCTTGAAACTTGGAGGGATGGTAGTACTCACACCATCTATTATAAATTTTTGTGTATTTTGCACTTTTGGAAAAAACCTACTTTTGCGAACTAGTCCTAGGTCTTTCGCCCAATCGGAACCAAACCAGTGCAGGAAAATTCTCTGGAGAGTAAATATCAATAATTGTCAAAAAATTGTTTAACTTTTGACTCTCTGCTGCAAAGAGACGCCAAAACGGAATGGAAGAGAGATATCTTCGCCAAACTCACAAAGCGTATGTAAGAGCTGAATCTGAGGTCACATGAAAAAAGCCACGGAGCTTGGTGGCACTAGAAGAGGAAAAAAAAAACTGGCCATAACTGTTATTTAATAACATGTTATTTCCTCCCTACTTTGTTCGCTTGAGGTTAAAAATTAGGTTAATGAATGCACTAGTTCAAAGGTGAGTTTTGGATGAACGGTTTTAACTGAGTAAACGTCCTATTTATTTGATTTAATAATAACTACGCAACCATCTTTACACATACTTTTGGTGCAAAGTACCACAACTCAAAAAACATGGCCGCCATAGGCCGATGAACTTTGAGCCTCTATTAGACAGGGTTAACGGAGGTGGACTGGAACTAAACTCAGTGGATCAGTTTGACCCAGATAGCAAAAATCATCTGGCCCAGATCTGGTCCAGACCCATCGGAATCCGTGCAACGGACTTAGGCCGGTTTCGTTTTTGGCACAACGGGCCAATACTGGGCACGGATCCGTTTTTCCGCATCTGCACCAGAACTGGTCCAGCTCCAGGCCAGATGCGGATTTCTTTTTTGATGATTTGGCCTGGTTCTGGTTCAGTACCAAGCAAAAAAAATAAGCGGCGCGCTCGTTTCCACGGACTCGGCCTGAATCCGTGTTAGAGCATTCAAGCGGATGTGACTGTTATGCGGGCGGATTTGCCGGTTTGAAAACGGATCCGGCATGGAGTCAGCTGTCTGGGGACTCACAACATTTTTCAAGGAAGCACTGTTTTTTCACACACACACATGATATTCATATCATATGATAGACCTCCTTAATGACTTTGCCTCTAGAACCACTGTTGATTGAGAAAATGTAAAAAAACCTTCTTTTGTGGACTAGTCTTTTTTTTTTTGCTCAATCTGGAAAATTGTTGAATATGTTGAACCTCGGTAATCGCTGCTTGCAGCTATATTATTATTTATTTTAATTGTTAAATGTTAAGTGAACAGAACACATACCTTGATATTCCAGTTTTCTTTTTTCCAGCTCTGCCTCTACCTGGTCTAGCACCATTGCCAACTCACCAAGAATTTTTTTCAGGTAGTTCACATTGTCATGATCCAAGATCTTCGCCTGCAAAATGTAAGTATTCAAGACAAGGATTATTATTCAGTTTTCATATTAAGATATGACTACAGTTTAATTTCATATTTCAGCTAAGACAAATATATGCTATCCACCTTTTTCTTCCTGTTAGAATGGGTGCAGCCATTTGTAAATTTTTTGGGTCTAACTTCTGGTCTCATCCACATCCAGCTATTTTTAGCTGTACAAAACAGCTTGTTTTGCTGCTTGATATTGCAAATTGGTGTGTCTTACAATATTATTTTAATGTATTACCTTAATTATGAACACTAGTTTGTAGTGCAAACAGTTTTACCGTTTACTGCACATTGTTATTCTTCTTGTTATTTCCCTATAGTGGCTAATGAACCGGATGTCCCACCCATGAGCTTACTTCCGCGTTGAAGAAAATGGTGGATAGTATCCATCCAAAATGAGAAACACATCATGTATGTGTTGAAACCGCTGACTTACCATGAGTTTTTTCTGCTTAGAGAGGTATGGTTCTGTCAACTGGGGTTCTTCATGGTCCAACTTCATCAGTTCAGATGCTGCATTGGCCAAATGTCCTGACAGAAATCATACCAAATTGTCTATTTTAGTAAAAGAACTTTCATTTGTTTACACATTAACATTGTAAACCCCAAATCTGAAAAGTAATCTAGGTTTTGTAGGATTTTCTTTATGATGAGTTATTTATAGTTAACACTGTCAGGCAGCACATTGTAAACTGCCACTATTTTCTGAAAATTTGTAATGTTCCTGACAACTAATTAAGGAATTTAATAAGACTTCACATATAAAATCACAGCAGTGACTGTAATAAACAACACCTATCATAGGAACTCCCTCCAAGTTATGAACTATAAAAGAGATTTATTTGCAATTACGCCGGGTTTCCGTGTCATAATTTATTTAGCTGCAACACACTGGCTGGATCAACACTTTACTTGCGTTGTACTGTAGGTCCAATATCGATGAACTCTGTATAAATAGGCCAGCATTAGAGCATTTTGCTGAAACGATGCCTTACCAATTTATAGTCAACATTTGAGACATCAATTTGCATCAAAATGTGAAATCTGAGAAATAAAAGCATTCCCAGACTCAGCATTTCACAAAGAAAAATGTTCTTTAGTAGAATTTAATGGTGCACAAAATTTGTAGCATCACTTACTACGTATTTCAGCAGTGGCGTACTTTGGGATCATGGAGTCGGTTGTGAGTTCAGGGTGCAGGATGCATCCATGTGTGTAAGCATCCATGGGCAGCCCATCCAGCAGTTCACGGTACTGCTGTACCCTTGCATACATGGGAGTGCCTTCATCTGGAATCAGCTGGGCTACTGTGTCTAAAAGGAAAAAAAGAACACACACACACAAAGATAGCATTTTAGTATGCATATACAGTCAAGCCCGAAATTATTCATACCCCTGGCAAATTCTGACTTAAAGTTACTTTTATTCAACCAGCAAGTTTTTTTTTTGACCGAAAATTGACACAGGCTTCTCCCAAAAGATAATAAGACATACAAGATAATAAGATGTACAAGAGGCATCATTGAGAATTTTTTTTTCTCAGCTTTTATTTACATCTGAACAAAAAGTGGCATGTCCAAAATTATTCAAACCCTTTGCAAACTGTCACAGTCTATGGGAAAATCCAAAGTTCTATACCATTCCAAATAGTCCAAGCTGTTCTAAAGCATCCTAATTACCCTGATTCATTGGGAACAGCTGTTTTAATAAACTCAACAGGTGAAAAACAGACGCTCTCTGCTGTTGGTTTGTGGACAGTCATGGCTAAGACAAAGGAGCTCACTAAGGACCTGCGGCTGCGCATTGTGGCTGCTCACAAGTCAGGAAAGGGCTATAAGACCATATCTAAATGTTTTGAAGTTCCAGTGGCTACAGTGCAAAGTATTATTAAAAAATACAAGATGTTCCGCACTGTGAAAAATCTCAGAGGACGTGGTCGGAAGCCAAAAGTGACACCTGTGCTGGCCAGGAGGATAGTGAGAGAGGTAAAAAAGAATCCAAGGTTCACCACCAAGGCCATCCTGATGAATCTGGGCTCTGCTAGTGGCAACATCTCAAGGCAGACAGTCAAACGGACACTGCACACCGCTGGGTTACTCGGACGCAAACCAAGGAGGACACCACTTCTCCAGATAAGGCACACAAAAGCCCGCTTGGTCTTTGCAAATGCTCATCTGGACAAAGAAGAAGACTTCTGGTCTTCTGTTTTATGGTCAGATGAAACAAAAATTGAATTGTTTGGCCACAATGAGTAAGTAAAGTATTAGATTTAAATACTCCCTAAATAAAAAATGTAAACAAGTGACATTAACTTATAAATACAATATAAATACGGCACTGTGCAAAATAAGATATTAAAGAAACGAGTAGGCACGAAAAAAAGTAAGGATTTCAGGGCTCACAAAATTTTCAAATCTCTGTTAGCACTTCGGGCAGGTGCTATTCAGATTTTGGTTGCCTGAAAATTAATTTAACTAGCCCAAATAAAAAAAGACCATCAAAAAACGACCACCGTGTAGCAGGTAAAGTCTGATTATTCGGAAGAGGGGAGGTGTCTTAGGCAAGTAGGCAATATTATTATTATTACTACTACTACTACTACTACTACTTAATAGGCTTTGCTATGTAGTTCAATTAATGTGGGCTTATTCTTTTCTGAAGTCATAATCTCAACTAGTTTTAAGAATAGTGGAAGTTACACTTTTTTCTTCCTCCATTTCTGACGCCCCCTAGATGTACAGCGCCATTAGCATTTGCCTATACTGCCTATGCCACGGGCCGGCCCTGCTTCAACCCTAAGAACACCATCCCCACTGTCAAACATGGTGGTGGGAACCTAATGTTTTGGGGGTGTTTTTCAGCCGGTGGACCAGGGAAACTAATCACAGTAAACGGCAAAAAACATCGGGCAGTCTGCAGAGAAATTTGGCCTTGGGCACCAGTGGACATTTCAGCACGACAACGACCCAAAACACACAACAAAAGTGGTGAAGAAATGGTTAGCAGACAAAAACATCAACGTTTTGCAGTGGCCCAGCCAGAGTCCTGACTTAAATCCAATTGAGAATCTGTGGAGGGAGCTAAAGATCAGGGTGATGGCAAGGAGACCCTCCAACCTGAAAGAGTTGGAGCTCATCGCTAAAGATAAATGGGCAAAAATACCAGTGGAGACATGCAAAAAGCTGGTCAGCAATTATAGGAAACGTTTGATTGCTGTAATAGCCAATAAAGGCATTTCTAATGATTTTCGAGAAGGGTATGAATAATTTTGGACATGCCACTTTTTGTTTAAATGTAAATGAAAGATGAGTAATAATTTTTTCCACAATGATGCTATATATGTAGCCATGTCTCTTTTGAATTCTGTCATTAATTGCTCACATTCATGTTGTTTCAAACTTGTAACTGAACAATCTTCAAAACACAAATTAAGATATTTTTGATGAAATGCACGAGCTTTCTGACCCTGCATAGAGAGCAACGTAACTGACATGTTCAAGGCCCAGAAAGGTAGTAAGAACATTGTTAAAACAGTTCATGTGACATCAGTAGTTCATCATTTTATGAAGCTACGAGAATATTTTTTGTGCACAAAGTAAAAAAAGGCTTTATTCAACCATTTTTTCTCTTACATGTCAGTTTTTTGGCACTTTATTCTTGTAAAGATTCTTGTTGTTTTTGTTTTGTTCGCACACAAAACGTATTCATGTAGCTTCAGAAAATTACGGTTGAACCACTGATGACACATGGACTATTATATTGATGTCAGTGTCAGTTGCATTGCTGTCTATGCAGGGCCAGAAAGCTCTCAGATTTCATAAGAAATATCCTAATTTGTGTTCCAAATATGAATAAAGGTCTTACGGGTTTGGAACAACATGAGGGTGAGTAATAAATTACAGAATTTTTCAGATAGAAGCTATCATATCTGTTAAAAATAAGCCTATAGTGTCATTACAATGGGTCAGAGGATGGATGGTACAAAATGGGTATCCCATTTTACACTGCTTTGCGCCTCCAGCATGCTGACCTACAGCTCTCCAAGATCAATTCAGCCAATAAATACAAGATCGAACATTTCTCTGTTACCCTGGCACACAAACAGCTGAAATATGCCATATCACCAAAGCACAAACGTCATTAAAAAATCTCCCTTGTCTACTCTAACAGGCCTCACTATAAAATATCATTTAGAGCTGTGGATGGCAATTGTAAATTGGGTTGGCCAGTAGCATAACATGTGTGAAGGAACATTTTCACAATTTGTCCTCAAGGACATGAACTTATTAACACCATCCACAACATGATGAAATAGCAAATTGCACAGTAAATATGTGACCCTGGACCACAAAACCAGTCTTAAGTAGCATGGGTATATTTGTAGCAATAGCCGAAAATACATTGCATGGGTCAAAATGACCAAATTTTCATTTATGCCAAAAATCACTAGAATATTAATTAAAGATAATGTTCCATGAAGACATTTTGTTAATCTCCTACCGAAAATATCAAAACTTAATTGTTGATTACTAATTTGTGACTTATGACTGTTTTTGAGGTCCAGGGTCACATGTCAAACATGTGTTTTACATGTTTACATGTTTTTTTATGCATTCAAAGTTAACTGAACGAACTAGGCTTTATTTTAGTCTTTGCAGTGCAACCTATAACTGTAAATATTGCATTTTTGCATTTGCTTTAGCCTAAAACATTTAACATATAAACTAAATCAAATCAAAAGGAAGAATAGTCAGAAAATGCAAATCGGGTTTCATATCTAATTGATGCATCAGATATTACTATATCACTGATACATGTGTGTGGACGCTCTAAAATGAAAAATATAGTTCAGGAGTGTCTGCTTCGATCTCTTTGATTGAGCTTGAGTGATCACACTCAGCTCTTATCACTTAAATGAGTGAGTGATCTTGGATCAGAGACAAGCTTCAGAGAAAACACCCCCACACTCAAACTGTGAAGACATTCAAAACGACACACAGCCTGTGAGAGAAAATACAATGCGCTATAATGACTGTGATTCTGATTGAGTGCTTACTATTGCTTACAAAGGGCTATGGACGAAACAAATGTAGTTAGTTAATAATAATTTTCAGTTTTAGTTATTTTACTACATCAAGTTAAAGGGACAGTTCACCCAAAAATGAAAATTCTGTCATTAATTGCTCACATTCATGTTGTTCCAAACTTGTGAGACCTTTGTTTAGATTCAAAACACAAATTAAGATATTTTTGATGAAATCCAAGAGCCTGCATAGATAGATAGCAACGCAAGTGACACATTCAAGATCCAGAAAGGTAGTGAGGACATCATTAAAATAGTGGTACTCTTGTGAATGGCGACGGAGACTGACCCGGAAGAGAAGAAATTGTTGAATAATAATAATTGTTTTCCTTGTGCACAAAAAGTATTCTCGTAGCTTCATAACATTACGGTTGAATCACTGATGTCACATGGACTATTTTAACAATGTCCTTACTACCTTTCTGGGCCTTGACCATTTAGTCAGTTATGTGGCATTGCTGTTTCAGAAAGCTCTCAGATTTCATCAAAAATGTATGTTAATTTGTGTTCTGAAGATGAACGAAGGTCTACAGGTTTGGAATGCATGAGGGTAAGTAATATTTATCTATACAACTTTTTTGGAGGTATTTTGTAAGAACATGAAAGAAAAATCATAATGCATACCATAGAGCTTGTACAGTAGACATGAGTAAGTGGTTTGTTACCTCCGATAAAGTTGGTCTCTATATAATCAATGATTTGGTTGTAATCACTGACAATCGTGTCTCCGTGGATGAAAACCGGCACTTCCTCCCCTAGGTTGAGCCTCATGAACCAAGGCTCCTTGTGCTCAGTGAGAGGCAGACTGACATCCCGTTCTTCACACAGCAAACCTTTTTCATTGATCACCAGACGCACCTGCCACAAAACACACACATGACATCTTCATGACATACTGCCTTCTGACACCTTTAGGATTTTGGACAAAGGTTCTATAGTTAAAGGCGAAGTTCACTTCCAGAATAAAAAATTCCTGATAATTTACTTATTCCCATGTCATCCAAGATGTTCATGTCTTTCTTTCTTCAGCAGAGAATTTAAGTATTTTGAGGATCACATTCCAAGATTTTTCCTCATATATTGGACTTCAATGGTGGCCAATGGTTTGAAGGTAAGTGCAGTTCCAATGCAGCTTCAAAGGGCTCTACACAATCCCAGCCGAGGAATACACATCTTATCAGTAAAATGTTCATCAATTTCTTAAAAAAAAAAAAAAATGTATATACTTTAACCACAAATGCTCATCTTGCACTAGCTCTGCGATGCACATGCACGCCTTCGCACATTACGTAATCACTTTGGAAAAGTCACGTGTGGTCTGTGGACTTTGGTTCAAAAATGTAGGGGAGGACGAAAAAGTCCATCTTATTTTTTGTAAAGAGCGTTTGACTTTCTTTGCAAGTTCGCTTTATCAACACTGGGTCGGTACTTCTGCCTACATCATGCGTGACCTTTCCAACACGACTATGTAATGTGCGAGTTCGGGCTGGTGCAAGACGAGCATTTGTGGTTAAAAAGTATATAAATTTTTATGTTTTTAAGAAAATGACTGATCGTTTTGCTAAATAAGACCCTTATTTCTCAGCTGGGATCATGTAGACAGCTTTGAAGCTGCGTTGAAACTGCAATTTGGACCTTTAAACTGCTGGCCACCATTGAAGTTCTCTATAAAGACAAAAAATCCTGGAATGTTTTCCTCAAAAACCTTAATTTCAAGTTTAAGTAGCACAAGTATATCTGTAGCAATAGCCAAAAATGCATTGTATAGGTCAAAATTATCGGTTTTTATTTTATGCCAAAAATCATTAGGATGTTAAGATCATGTTCCATGAAGATATTTTGTAAATTTCCTACTGAAAATATATCCAAACGTAATTTTTGATTAGTAATATGCATTGCTAAGAACCTCATTTGGACAACTTTAAAGGCGATTTTCTCAATATTTAGATTTTTTTTTGCAACCTCAGATTCTAAATTTTCAAATAGTTGTATCTCGGCCCTATCCTAACAAACTATACATCAATGGAAAGCCTGTTTATTCAGCTTTCAGATGATGTATAAACTCAATTAAAAAAAAATTACACTTATGACTGGTTTTGTGGTCCAGGGCACAAATAACACATTAAACTGAACTAAAATAACTAGAACTGAAATAAAAAAACTGATAAAAACTTTATAGACATACATAAAAAATATTTAAATGACAAAAAAAAAACAGCAAACTTACTAAAATGTAATGAAAAATAGTGGTCTGAAACTTTTGGAGCCTACTTTGACATTTATGTACATTACAAACCAATAAAAATATTTTTTTACTCCGTTTGTGTCAACACTGTATCTATTCAATAATCATTAAAATCAATTTTAGTGTTAATGTGAGTTTTGAAAGCATTAGTTTTAATTAAATGTCTGGCTTCACCAGCTGTTAGAAATGTGATTAAATAAACCATTTATGGCTTGTAAGTCCAATATTATTCTTGTTTATCATTTGGCTCCATTTTGACTCAATATGCAATGTTTAAAATGCTTGTTAGTATACAAAGTGACTATTTACGGTCTACTGCAGTAACAACAGTAGTCAACATTTGAAGTGGATCAAAACAAAGTTCATCAGAGTTGTCCTAAGACAAGAATGGGTATTGTTTTGGTTTTAGGACAACTTTTGATGAAAGGTTTGATCCACTTCAAATAATGACTACTATATAGCAACTATACATATAGTAACTATAAATACAACATAAGAACATAGCAGATTTTACATTCTTAGCTATTACACTTTGGCGTTAAGCTAAACAGCACAGTATGGTTGCTTTAAGTCTTGATGTCAAACAGCTCTCGTTTTCTTCCAGTTTTGGTTACAAGTAGCATTGAAGATACAATCCTGCCTCATTCTACAAATCCTGATTAATCGATCAAGATAAAACGAGAGGCTCTGCCTGATGAGTGACAAGAGCATCAGCCAGCAGCTTGAGCAAAGCCTAATGAATGTCAGGCTGTGTTCAGCTTTGTCTGTGCTGAGGTGTTGCAGAACCAATAGACACATTTGATTAGGCACTTTGCAACAACTGTGTAATGTCTGGATTCAACCAGACACAAAATAACCAGCCAGCATTACAGCTTAACTTTTTACAGCTTCATCAAGATGATAAATCGATTAAATACAATTCATGACCAAAACAAAGGTCAGCAAGACCTTTTTATTTTCTGAGATGTCATGGTTGTTTTGATTCCTATCCCTAGTAAATATTCTCCAATTAATATTTCTATAAAAATCTGTCAAAAACGAATTTCTCAGGAGCCTTACTCAAGCTTTGTTATGTTTGACTGTATTTCTCAGTCTGCTGGTCAGTAAATAGGAGATGAATTTTGGCAGGTCATTGATTTTTTGCTCAGCTTTCCATGCAAGTCTGTAACTACTGTAATCAGCAAAATGAATCACTTTGTGATCTGATTCTCACCAATGTTTTGCTCAATTTAATATCGTTGTGAGGAATCAGGTTTAGCTTAGGTAACACGTGACATTCATTCAAATCATGTAAACACCAGCAGCAGACTGACTGTGGAGAGAAGCAGCTCTCGCACAACAAACAGGCTGAGGCCTGGTTGTACATTCCACTGAATATGAGGCCTTTTTCCATTGTAAATCAGTGATTTTTATAATAAATTTAACATTTAGAATTTTTTGAAGTTTTAATAAAGTGCATTATGCCATCTCACGCTAAACATTTAAACATTGTACTATACGTTTGAATATTGCGATACCTTTAAAAAGCGTTGTCAGTCATATATAGCCTTCACTAGCCTTGTGCTCAAGGTCATGACACTTCAATATGTTTCCTAGAAAGACAGTTTAATACATAATATGTGACAGTGGACCACAAAACCAGTCTTCAGTAGCACGGGTCTATTTGTAGCAATAGCCGAAAATACATTGTGTGGGTCAAAATTTTTCTTTTACGCCAAAAATCATTAGGATATTAAGTACAAATCATGTTCCATGAAAATATTTTGTATCTTCAATTTTTGATTAGTAATATGCATTGCTAAGAACTTCATTTGGACAACTTTAATTGCAACTGTATCTCGGCCAAATATTATTTTATCCTAACAAAGCATACATCAATAGAAAGCTTATTTATTATATATATCAGCTTTCAGATGATGTATAATTCTCAATTTTAAAACAAATTGACCCTTATGAGTGGTTTTGTGGTCCAGAGTCACGCATGTGTTTGAGTAAATGCGTGAAATGTTTTTCATATATATATATATATATATATATATATATATATATATATATATATATATATGCGCGTGCATTTTTTGTTATATATAACATACACACACTTTGCTTACAATATATATAGTGTATATTTATATTTAATAGTGTGTGTTTGTGTAAATATGTGAAATTTTTCACATATATGTATATTATATTAAAATGCACAATTTAAGGTATATTTAAATATAAGTACGTAATTATATATTTATGTATGTAATAGTGTGTTTTTGTGTGTACATAATATATGGGTTTGTCCTGTGTATATTTGATATGTATAAATAACATGCATGTATATATTTAAGAAAATAAGTTGTTTATATTTTACATATATTTATATATAATATAAATTATATGAATATAAACATATACATGCAAATACACGTAAATACTTTATATGTATATATAGTATATGTTGCATACTGTGTGTCTTTATCGCTACATAATAAATATACACAGTACACACACATACATTATATAAAATAAAACTTTGGATGCGGTTAATCATGATTATTTGTTGCCCAGCACTGATATAATATATATTATATATATTGGCATAAATAGTGTAAGTTTTAAATCAAATTATGCATTTTTGCTAATACAGTAGGGAGAAGTTGGAAAAGGAATTAAAAATAAGTGTACTGTTTTTTATGATGTTATTTAAAAAAGCCTATAATAACACGTAGCTAAAGTTTGAGTCAGTTTTAATTCTTTACACGTTTATGAAGAACACTAAAGGCATTTCTGTCGTGCATTGACACTGCCTGAAATGTGCACGAAGCAATTGACAGCAGAATACGAAATCACCGTTTGTTTTTCACAAAGCTACCTCATTTTAATGAATAATTTAGAGTGCCATCATCCTCCAGTGCAAAGCAACACACAATTCTACAACGACAGCCTTATACCCGTTATAAACATTTCCGACTGCTATGTATCAGCTCCCAAATCCATCTGATAGGCACTATGCATATAACTGATCGATGATGTTGGGCTGCAGTGGACTTAGAGCTAGTCAAGTCCAAATGTTCCTGCTTCTGCTGAGGTTTCGTAATGTCTTCATAAAGGACGCAACAGAACAGACAGGTATAGGCCAATAAAACACGCATGCATCCATCCTAAGAAAGCGCAATATTATCTGACTGGCATTATTTGTCCCACACTGCATAGTATGGATTCACCCACCATTTTCATGCTGTGTTTTTCTTACCTTTTGAGAGCTGAAGGACTGAGTCCAGTGGTACAGCACGAGCCTGTCTTTGGAGAATGGCTTGTGTTCTATCGTGGGCTCGTGACTCTCCTCTCCGTCTGTGATTTTGCCATCTTCGTCCATGGCTGATATGGGCCACCAGCTACAGTTGGTGGGAGTAACATTGTTGGAAGACGCCATGACAGAGGATTTTGTGCGTGTGAGAGAGGAGCAGAGAGAGAGAGAGAGAGAGGGAGGGAGGGGAGTGATGGAGGGAGGAAGAGCGCGGGGGGATTTCAGCACCACGAACAGGGGCATCATCGACACGCCATCGGCAACCGCACTTTCGCGCCGCCGTTTTACTCTATAATTTTTTTTTCAAATTTTTTATTAAAAAAAAAAATATAAATAAAAATATATATTTAAAATATTAAAAAATATGATAGAAAAAAACTGAAACATGCCCATCACAGTGTGTTCAAGTAACTGTTTGAATGAATGTCATTTTATTTTATTTTTATTTTTTTATTACAATATAATATCTGAACCGTTACATCATCTAAATTATTTTTCTTTAAATGATTAAAATATAATGAAAAAAATATAATGGTTTTAAAAAACACTGAAACATGCCCATCACAGTAATCTGTATGAATGGAATTTTAATCTATTTTCTAATATTTTTTTTATTACTATATAATCTCCAGATGGTTACATCATCCAGATTTTTTTTAACTTAAAAAAAAATAAATACAAATAAAATAAACAACCCATTAAAATGCCCATAACAGAATTTAAGTCATTGTCTGTATAAATGGCATTTTAATGCATTTTAAATAAACATTAATAATAAAACACAATAAATGCATTAAAGATTCAAAATAAACCAATATGAAACTCTTGTCTCAAACGATGTGGTTCGTTCTAATTAATAATGATTGAGTAAGATTGCCTATTGCTGTAACTACAGCTGGTCACCGCAATACCACACAGCAACCAGCAGAGGGCGCTGTTTCTTTCCACGTATATTTCTCTCTCTCTTTGTGAGATCAAGTGGAGCTAATAGCTAATACAGGTTTCTCTGTCAGCATTATCAGCATGGATAAGGATCCAGTGAGTGCAAGCTGGCCTCTGTTCAACAATCACTCAGCTAAGACCAAGACTGTGGGATCTTACCAGAGAGAATCTAGCTTTGGAGCTGTTAATTTAACTTCTGTCTAGACTTTTGCCTATTTATTTATCCACCTTTTAATTTAACGCGAAAATAATACTATGGGCGAGACTTCCGGTTCATTAACCACTATAGAGAAATAACTAGAAAAACAACGTGCAGTAAACGGTAAAACTGATTGCACTACAAACCAGTGTGCTCATAAATAAGATTAAAATTAAAATAATATAGCCTAAGACACACCAATTTGCAATAACAAGCAGCAAAACGAGTTTTGTTAAAAATAGCTGATGAAACCAGAAGCCAGATTAATACAATTTACAAATAGCCATGCCCACTGTTTTGTTATAGCAAACAATGCAAGGGGAAAAAGAAAATAAAAAGGTTTAAAAAATAATAATAATTAATGCATAAATAAATAAGGGGATGAATTTATTTGCAACATAATATTTCTAATTTTTTATGACTGATGTTACTCTCCTAACACTCCCAAACTGTCAAATCCAATCTATTCGATCTGTTTACTGCCCGCTGACTGTAGGACTGTTTAGGACTGTTTCATACTTTTAAAACGTTTGTAAACAGTGCGTCTGTTAAAAAAAAGGAAGAGTAATGCTATTGCATTAACCGTATCTGTTTGAAAATACACACTTAAAATAACAGACACGGACTCCAGCGACCCCTGATATGGACATTGAGCCCCAACCCTATTCCGCAAGTGATCTGGCAGCGCTTTTAAAAGTGCCTGGGTGCTGAGGGGCGATTGGCCTGTATTTTTGGAACAGTGTTGGGATCTGGTAGCCTTGTTGGGACTGCTAAAACATATCCAGGAGCTCCAAGTGCAAAGCGGGGAGGCAGGGAGAGGGGAGAGGGGTTGAAAGCCATGAAAGACCACTGGCTCGACAATTCGATTAAGTTAAATAGATCATTGTAAACTGAAACAATATAATGTAACTAAAAAAAGCAATCCCCCTTCTCCCAAGTCTTTCAACTTCAAACTTTAACACGTTTAGTTCTATTGAACACATCTAAGGATTTACCTATCAACAAATTATGCGCGTAAACGACGATTCTAGAAGTTCAACAGAAGGAAAGGATCTACCATCTCCGTTTTACGCATCTGTGGAGTTTGACAGATGGATTTAACAGCGCCTGACAGAGATTGAGCCGTTCGTTATTGTTGATTTTTAAAGTCACATCTTGAAAGTTTGACAAGTTAGAGGTAACTGCATTAAGATGAGCGGAGGTCGCTTCGAGTTCGATGATGGCGGAGCTTATTGTGGAGGCTGGGAGGGAGGTAAAGCGCACGGGCACGGGATCTGTACCGGTCCTAAAGGACAAGGAGAGTTCTCCGGTTCCTGGAATTACGGGTTCGAGGTGGTGGGAGTCTATACCTGGCCGAGTGGAAACACTTACGAGGGGTATTGGTCCCAGGGAAAGCGTCACGGTCTAGGTGTGGAGACCAAGGGACACTGGATCTACAAGGGAGAGTGGACGCACGGATTCAAAGGCAGATACGGGACGCGCATCAGTCAGGCCAGCGGTGCAAAGTACGAGGGCACTTGGAATAACGGACTGCAGGATGGTTACGGCACGGAGACCTATGCGGATGGCGGTAAGGTCGTAGAATGAACTTTTATGAGTGCAAAATGCACGCTGTGAGCTGACATTTTAAGACCAGGGGTGAGTTTGTAACGCAATACCTGCACCTAGGGATGAGTTCAACTATTCCGAATCCGTTTCCGATTCTTCTTATCAAGTTCAAATTACTAAGCTAATGCACAAATTAGTTCTAACTATGAACAAAAATACTAAAGCAACAATGTGGTAACATATTTCATTCATTTAACAAATAGAAACACCACTGACTGTACGTAAAGTGAGTAAAATTAATTCAGTAAACACTCAGAGTGGTTCATAAGTGGATTTGATTCAGTAAAAAGAACCGAATGATTGAATCATTTGTTCCAGTTTTGGAATACACCGATTATGCTGTGTGGCTGCAGTTGAATTGGAATATTATCTTTTACGCAATACTATACAGTATTCACCTTACTTTTCAACGCGGAAGTGAGCCGTTTTCTATGAATGTGCGAGACTTCCGGTTCATTAGCCGCTGTAGGAAATAGCTAGAAGAATAACAAAGTGCAGTAAATGGATAAACTGTTTCCACTTCAAACCAATGTGTTCGTAATTAAGATAATACATTATAATAATATGGAAAGAAACACCAGTTTGCAATATCAAGCAGCAAAGTTAGTTATTTTGTACAGCTAAAAGTAGCTGGACGTGGATGAATCTGGAAACCAGACCCATAAAATTTACAAATGCCCGCGCGCCCTCTTATGGGAAGAGAATGGTTGATAGCAAGTAAAATACTAATAAATATAAGTATGCCATAATAAACATTTCACAGTTGCAGGCTACTGTAGACTACGTTTAAATTAGCAAGAGACATTCAGACGTCATCTTGCACATAAAAAGTTTTTTGCATTTCAACCAAATTATGTATTAAATATCTTAACTTTGGATTTTAATAATGAATAAAAACAATCATATGTGACCCTGGACCACAAAACCAGTCATAAGGGTCAATTTGAATTTTATTTGGCTGAGATACAGCCATTTAAAAATCTGGAATCTGAGGGTGCAAAAAAAATTTAAATACTGAGAAAATCATCTTTAAAGTTGTCCTTATTAAGCTCTTAGCAATGCATATTACTAATAAAAAAATAAGTTTTCATATATTTATGGAAATTTACAAAATATCTTAATGGAACATGATCTTTACTTAATATCCTAATGATTTTTGGCATAAAAGAAAAATCTATACTTTTAAATCATACAATGCATTTTTGGCTATTGCTACAAATATACGAATGCTACTTATTTTGGTTTTGTTGTCCAGGGTCACATATGACTTAGGGTTGTATGCAGGAAATCCGCATCTACATAACTACAGTACTGCAATCTAAAAGTAGGTTACTTCTCTACACAAATTGTATACTAATATCCTTACATGACTAAAAGATTCCCATGAATATATCTCTGAAAAATTAATTAACATGAGATAAGCAGTCATTCATGCTAGTAGTATCAACTTGAAGCTTAAAATCATGGAACCCTGGTGTTGCCACAGATGGCCTTTTGGGTAAATGCCTATTGCTAAGAAACATTTGCCAGTGCAGAATGAAGGGTGGTTACAAATTAGTGCCACAAATCCTGTTCTTTCTGGACGTGTGGTGTGAGTACAAATAAAAAGGCTCATTCACTGGTGGCCAAGTTGTTTTTCTTTTGTTGGGTCACATTAGGCTTTTATGTCGACATTTAAGACAACTTACTGACTTTCCCTTCTCTTAATTATTTCAATTTAAGTCTTAAATGGTCAGTTCTGACCACATGGTATTATTTTCTGGCTTTATCAGCATAGTATCAGCATTCTTGGCATTATAGATTTAGATTTATAGACCTTTTGCATGTGCAAAGTGACCTCAAAAAGTGTTGCATGTTTATGCCTCATTTAAATGGTTTCATTTTTCATTTATTATAATAAAATTCATACATTCTGTTTGCACCATGAACAATAACTATAAATATAGCAATAACTATGTTAGCTTCTGCACTAAGGCTCAATATTATTCTGTTTAGCACTGTAATTTTGTCATCTTCCAGTTTAAATGCTCAGGTTCGCTCAGATTCTGATTGGGTTAAAATGATAGATTTTTCTTTTATGCCAAAAATCATTAGGATATTAAATAAAGATCATGTTCCATGAAGATATTTTGTAAATTTCCTACCGTAAATATATGTGAACTTAATTTTTGATTAGTAATATGCATTGCTAAGAACTTCATTTAGACAAATTTAAAAGCGAATTTCTCAATATTTCGATTTTTTGCACCCTTAAATTCCAGGTTTTCAAATTGTTGTATCTCGACCAAATATTGTCCTGTCCTAACAAACCATACATCAACGGAAAGCCCATTTATTTAGCTTTCAGATGATGTTACACCAATTATCATATAGGTGTCTTTCTATATACTGTATCTATTGAGCAGGTAGCTGAGTCATCACTATTATCAGTGTTAAGTGCTAGTGCATCACTGTGTGAATAAAGGCACAATAATAGCCCTGCCTGTGCCCTTCTGCCCTGCCCGTCTCTGAGGACTGATGGATCTCAGACATGTGCTGCATGACCGAACCAGACCCACAAGCCCCGATGACATAAATAACCACACGTGGTTTATTACTCCTGAGAAAGATATGAAAGAGACGGCTCCCTAGCAGTTATACCGCTGTAAATACCATTGTTTCACATGCCTGAAGTGACAATGAGCTTACGGGTGGGCCTGCATTTGAATAAAATGCAGTGTTGTAATACAATCTGTATTTTAGTTAAAGGGATGAGAATTGTGTCATCAATTAAGTCTTCCTCTCCTGTCTTTCCAAACCTCTACAGAACAACTACAACCCCGGGTATTAAGTCTTATATGGCTTAATATAGCATAAATTATGAATTTTACTGAAATATGTAGTAGAAAACCCATTAAAGATTTATGTAAAAAATCTACAATGTTTTATATAATTTTGGACTATGGGGGGCACTTTTATTTTGATGATGTGAAATGGTTGCACTCTGTGCACTGGCGCTACCTGTTGCTATTTTAATCTTAACACAACTTGGAAAATAAAATACTGATACGATGACCACAACTACTGAAAGTGCTTACATTTGCCAATGGATATAACTGTAGGCTTAAACCAAATGCTGTACCACAAGGAGTCTAAATGCTCCCGAATATCGAGTGAAATCCACACTGAGAAACTCCTTCAGTGGCCATGGCGTTATGACAAGCATCGACATGTTTACATCATGCCAGCGTTTCTTCTCTTTGTAAGATCTTTCAGTAGCTGTGTTCTATTAAAAACCTCAAAGGCATCAGGGCTAAAGTGGACAGAACAAAAACGTGGGTCTTTAGAAAGTTTTATTCATTCACAGGCATCTCCCATTGTTTTTATGTTCTTGTAAAGCATACTCCAATCATCTTTACTTAATTGTATAATTTTTTATTCTGGATTATAGAATTCAGCCTTGTTGTTGTTGGATTGTTGGATTTTAGATTATGAGTTGTATATGTTAAATAATGTTTTGTGTGTTTTTTACTAAATATTAGTTTAGTTCAACCAAAAATGAAATTTGCTGGAAATGTACTTAGGCCAATTCATTACAAATATACCATTACATCACTTGCTTACCAAAGGATCCTATTCAGTGAATGGGTGCTGTCAGAATAAGAATCCAAACAGCTAATGAAAAAAAACAAAACAATAATTCATAATCTGTAATAATGCTTCCTCCAGTTAAAAAATGCACCAACATTTTAGTTTAGAAAGGTTAGGACTGTTTTTGCTTGGTGTGTGCATATTTCCAGGGTTTGTACAGACACTGTAAAATGAAATTCCAGAACTTTTAAGGACTTTAAGCACTACTTTTTTTGATTTTCAAGGACATTAAAGATTTCACTTATCAAACAATGTCTTCTCTTTCAAAAAAAAAAAAAAGCTAAATAGATAAATGTAAATCTACTAATAAAACAAAATTGCAAAAATAAAGTAAAGCACATGCAAAGTATTACTACTAAAGTATTACAACATATACCACACCTTTTTTAATAGTAAAACAACGGTTAATTTTGTATTTGTGTTTATTGCTTTTGTCTTATAACTCTACTGCCATAATTGTTTACTGTTTTCTACGGTTTAAGAAAAAGAATCAGATAAAAAGATTTGCGTGAAGTCCCAATATGTAAAGTACCGATCTGAATCAAATAATTCATGAAACGTTAAGTTCCGATCTAAATCGAAAGGATTTTTGATACACGTTTTGAAGATTTGTGATACACAGTCTGATTGGAGTACTTCGGAACAGTGAATCATTTTGCGATGCATTGATTTAGCTGATTCAAAGTTTCGAAAAGCTCTGCTTCACCCATCACTACATGCTTTTTAAAATCATTACAAGTGATGTCGAAATTCGAAAACGAATGGCTTTAATTTAATCTGGTTTTTGCTAGTGAATCGCTTAAAACGAATGATCATAGTCACGAGTTTGAATCAGTCGGAGCAGTTCCAGCGTAAATGACTCAATTGATTTGATTCATCTGTTCATCTTTTCACATCTTCAGCCATATTTACACGACATTGTCAGTAATGCTACTGGCTTAGGTTGCTGGTTTTTTGACATTAACTGAAATAAAAAGTATGATGTATTTTAAATTGCATGAATTTTGTGTGAAAAGATGTGCTTACTGAAAAACAAACAAACAAACACATATTTCATAGATACACTGTCTTTTAATAATTCAAGGACTTTTCAAGTACCTCTTCTAGAATCTTGTCTTTTTCAAGTGTTTTCCAGGCCTTAAATTCAAGTACTTTAAGCACATTGTACGAACCCTGTATTTCTCTCCTGATTCAGACAAGATGCTTTTTTTCAGTGAAAAATCCAACTGTTTAAAGTTAATATTCGTTTCTCACAAACTTGCAACTTTTCACTTCAAAAGAAGTAAATTGATGAATGTTATTATATTATTATTGTGATGACCAGCTGTCTGATCTTTAATTCTAGCAGCACCTATTCACTGCAAAGGCTGAACTATTTTTGTGACTTTAAATTTGTGGGCCATTTACACTGGGGCTTTATTGTGACAGCAAAATAATTGTGTTTTTAATGGCAAGGCCATGCTGAAATGTCAATAAAACAAACAATAAACATTTTATTTACAACATTATCCCTTTACCATTCTCTGACTGATGTCTTTGCCAATATAGGCACCTTCCAGGGCCAGTTCACTGGCGGTATGCGACACGGCTATGGAGTACGTCAAAGCGTTCCCTACGGCATGGCAGCGGTGGTGCGTTCTCCTCTGAGGAACTCTCTGAGCTCCCTGCGCAGTGAACACAGCAACGGGACGCTCCTGCAGCAGGACATCCCGGTCATCACCGCCACCAATGCGTCCGGCCAGGAGACCCTGGTCAACACGCCCATGCCTCTGGGCCCATCTCGTGGCGGCTTCGCCCTCACCCTACAAGTGGACCCAGATGCAGTCAAGCCCAAGAAGAGAGGCCTCTTTCGGCGTGGTTCGCTTCTTGGCAAGCTGAAGAAGTCCGATTCCCACACGTCGCTTTCCAGCAACAAGAGCAAGATCAGCTTTTTGCGCAGTGAGTCAGCTCTCAGCTCTGCCGCCAGCGATGCCAACTCCACCATCAGCCTGGGTGAGAGCGAAGGTGAAGGTGAAGGTCACGAGTTTCCCCCAGTGGAATCGGACATTGATGCCACCACCACTGAAGTCTACATGGGAGAGTGGAAAAACGACAAGCGCTCGGGTTACGGGATCAGTGAACGTTCTAGTGGGCTTAAATATGAGGGCGAATGGCTGAACAACCAACGGCACGGTTATGGGTGCACCACTTTCGCGGAGGGTGGCAAAGAAGAAGGCAAGTACGTTAACAACTTGCTGGTGAAGTCTGTAAAGAAGAAGGTGATTCAGCTGAAGGGCACTAAGATCAAGCAGAAAGTGGAGCGCAGTGTGGAAGGAGCCCAGAGGGCAGCTGCCATTGCCAAACAGAAGGCCGAAATCGCCAACTCAAGGTAAGGAGTAAATCATTTAACTGCTAGGTTTGTTTTGGATATGGTTGGCTGTTACTGCTAAATTAAACCAGACACAGATCAGGACTGATCTTGCATTTATTCTGGTACTTGTACTTTATATGTTATTCCAAAACATTTGAAAAATAAAATGGGGCATAAAATATTTTATATATGTGTAAAATAAAAAATAAAAGATATAAAATAAAATTGTATGAAATAAAAGGTTATAAAATAGTATAAAATAATTTTTTTAAAAACAAATCAGCATAAAATAACTGTATAAAAATGGTATAAACTAAAAATAAAATGGTATAAAACAGTATAAACTAAAAAAAATTAAAGTAGTTAAAAAATTGTATTAAACCAAAAATGTTTTAAAATAGTATAAAATATCTTTGTATAAAATAAAAAAATGGTATCAAATAAAATAAATTTAAAATAATATAAAATAAAAATGGTATCAAATAAACTGTATAAAATAACTGTATAAAATAAAATAGTAAGTTTAAAATAAAAGTTTAAAATAGTATCAAATTAAATAATCTAAAAAAAAAGGATTCAAATAAAATTTGTAAATTAGTTAAAAACTAACTAAATAATGTTGTATAAAATAACATAAAATGAAATGGTATAAACATAAAAAATATATAAAATAAATAGTATAACTGTATAACAAAAAACAATAGTAAAAATAGTACAAAAACTGTATAAAAAACTGTATAAAATAAAAACAATATTACAAAATAGTATAAACTTAAACTTTGGCTAAAATAAAAATTTAAGTAGTATAAAATAAAAAAATGTTTTAAAATAGTTTAAAATAACTGTATAACATAAAATATAGATTAAATAGTATAAAATAACTTTATATAAAATAATATAAAATAAAATAGTATAAAATAAAACTTTAAAATAGTATGAAATAACTTACATAACTTTAACTTTAAAATAGAAAAAGTGAAATTATGATATTATTTTTTTTTCCATACATGTATAACATTAATTTTAAATAAAACTTATTTTTAATCATTTTAAATACTATTTTACTGGTCATGACAACCAGAATTAATATAATCAATTAAAAGTAAAACCAGAAAACTAACCTTTGACCTGAAAAAATATTCAGTTAATCTTTTTCAGCTAGTTGCCAGTTGCCAAAATTCTCATTTTCAGTTTATTTTCATGTACTATATATGTAAAATATATGTAGGCACAATTAGGAAAAATGCACAACATAATGAATTAAACTAACTAAAATTAAAATGTAAACAGAAAACAGAAAAACTATTTCAAAGTATTTATAAACAAATATAATAATATAAAAATATAATACAACACTAATAATATTTCATGTAATATTTAATAAATAAATAAATAATACACTCTCCACAAACCTCAGCTCGGCTAGATTTACCTCTAATTTTCAGAATACGCAAGCCCAAGCCAAGCCTGCCAGAGGATGTGCTTTGTAGGTTTTACACAGCATGCGCGAGAACAATAAACATCCTGATGCCACCTTGGTGTTGGTTTCCAGACCGTCTGTCCAAATGCACAAACAAACAGACTCAAAGCAGGCCACATGTTCCAAGCTTCTTTCCTATTCATGGCGTCTTGGTGGCTAGGCTGAGCTCCAGACATGATAAAGAGGACTCGAACGAACGCACTGACACTAATAATACAGCTTCCCTCCAGGATAAAATATTTAGATTTCCACACACTCCTGACAGCATCTGCAGTTTATCATGGGTTATAAACAGCGGGCCAATTTCAGGTGCAGTGGCTTTGATAAAATCTTTCCTCCTTGTAAGGAGATGCACAAACCAAAGACAAACAGCCTCGGGTTCTCAGTCATCAGATGCTCGCTGCTGTTGATGCTCATCCCATGAAAATGAATTCAGGCATTATTAAACATGACAACCTGACAGCAGACCCAAAGCAGATTGCACACAGGAAAACTAATGAATCAAAGCACAAGTTTCAGGAACAAAAAACAAGACTTCATTGTTTTCATTCCTTATACATAAGCAAAACATTTGTACCTGCCAGAATGACATCCAAGCAAAGACAAAGGTTCAAAAAAGGAGCCTACTGTTACTATACACCTCCATGCCGCTTCTCAAGTGTTTTAGCTAGTGCCAGATCAATGTTTATAGAGGAGAAATCTCATCTTATCATTACCAGCGATAAGAGACACCAACCCAGACAGAACAGAAAGAGTGACTGGAAATCAAAACCAACACAAAGCTGAGTTTGGCAGTAACTTTTTTGTTGTCATTCAGTAGTACACTAGGTCAAAATGCATGGGGATAAGCACAGAAACACTTTTATTCTGCTTCTGAATAGTGTGTGACTTAAAAGAAACTCTTAACAGTACTATTTTTTAGATGTGAAAGTGAGACGTGTTTACAATTTTACTGGCTTAAATTTGGTGATGAAACAATGCTAGTTAAGGTATTTTTACTCAAGATTCATGGGCTACAGTAGGTTTGTTTAAAAATTGTATTAAATAAAAAGTAATATGAAATAAAAAAAAATATGAAACAAAAAAAAAAACCATGTTATAAAATGGATTAAAATAACTTTGTATAAAATAAAATACAAATAAAGTAGTATAAAATAAATATATATAAAAATTGTTATAGAATAGTATAAAATAACTGTGCATAAAATAAAATGGTATGAATAAAATAGATGTATAAAAATCATAATGAATAAATAAACTCTACATTTGTATAAAAAAATAACAGTATAACTTGTATATTTTTTTCATAAAATAACAGTATAAAATAAAATAGCACGAAATAAACAAGTTTAAAATAGTATAAAATAACTTATAAAATAAAATGAGTAAACAAATAAAGTTTATAAAATAACAAATAGTATTAAATAACTTTATAAAAAAAATAGTAAAAAAATATTAAAAATAATTTTATGAAATAAAATAGGATAAAATTAAAAAAAGTGTAATATAATAGTTATAAATAGTATAAAATAACTGTATAAAATAAAACGGTATAAACTAAACAAAACTGTATAAAATAACAAATAGTATTAAATAACTGTATAAAAAATTGTTTAAAATGGTATAAAACAACTATGTATAAAATAAAACAAAAATTTTATAAACTAAGAGATTTATAAAATAACTGTATGAAATCATTTTTAGTTTCAAAAATATAACTATATAAAATAAAATTGTATAAAATAACTATAAAATAAAATGGTATTAAAAAACATATAAAATAACTGTATAAATTAAAATAGTATAAAATAACTATCAAATAAAATAAGTATAAAATACAAATAGTATAAAATAACTTTAAAAAAAGTTTAAAATAAAATAAAAAACATTTGTATAAAAGAAAGTATAAAAGAAAATAAAAATAAAGTAGTAGAAAATAACATATATAACGTCATAAAATAAAAAATAAAAAAAATACCTAATTCTAAATAAAATCTCTATTGCCTACTTTTACCTAATATGATCCAAAGCCCTATCTGCAATTCCCCTGTCCTATTTGTACCATAACAGACTTCTTTGCCCTCCACCAGTAATAAAAACAGTGACTGTAGAGTTTGTTCAGTGGGGTCCAGGTGCCGGTTTGTCCCCTTTGCTCTAATCATAATGTATTTAGAACAGCAGAGGGTCTTGTGTGGAAGTCGAGACTCCTCGGAGGCCACGGCACCGGGTGTAAATGACGCACATGGGTCTGGTGTCAGAAAAGGAAGCCTGCCTAAAAAAGGACAGGCACTGTTGCTATATCACAATCACAGGGGAATGCAACAGCTGATAGCCTCGTCTATCCTCAACTTCTTAGACACAGACGTACCTGACGTAATCTACAACCCTCACATATCTCCAAATATATACATAATTATCTACCATATAGATAAATGTTGTATTTAAAATACAAATTTAAAAATAGGGAAAAAGGAAAATAAGATTAGAGTTTATTTATTTATATATGTATATACATATAAAATCCTATTTTCCAATTTGGTAAACCAGTAAAAAGGGCTCTTGGTGGTATTACATACTGAAATTCATGCGTCAGCAATGGTGTCAGATCGTTGAGGGATATAAATTGTGCTTATCCTGCAAATGAGTGAGAAGACTGGCGGTATATAGATGTACAACACCCTGCTTCATTCCTGAGTTTAGACGCGGCAGCTCATTTTATTGGCGGTTATCAGAGTACATGATACGCGTTGCATAAAGGGATTAAAACATGATGCTTAATAAAGCCTTTTAAGCTTTTTTTTAAATGTTTTTAAATATTTTCTGAGTTAGTTGAATTAGTTTCCTGATAGTTTACTCACCCCCATGTCAGATATTCATGTCTTTCTTTTGTCAGGCACAAAGAAATTTTTTATTTATTTATTTATTTATTTTTTGAAGAAGAAAAAATTCCAGGATTTTTCTCAATATAGTGAACTTCAGTGGTAGCTGGGTTGAAGGTCCAAATTGCAGTTTCAATGCAACTTCAAAGGACTCCACATGACCCCGGCTGAGGAATAAGGGTTTTTATCTTATTTACCAAAAAAAAAAAAAAAATAAAAATAAAAAAATAAAAAATAATAATAATAATAATAATTATTATTATTATTATTTACTTTTTAACCACAAATGCTCATCTTGCACTAGCTCAACCTCACGCATTACGTAATCACGTTGGAAAGGTCACGCATGGTTCTTCATCTGTGTACTTCAGTTCAAAAAGGTAGGGTAAGGCGGAAAACTCCATCTCATTTTCTCCTCCAACTTTAAGAGTGCGTTCACACTTGTCATGTTTGGTTCAGTTAAAACGAACTCTGTTGTGGGGTGATTGCGGTTTATTTGAGTAAGTGTGAAGGCTGTCATCCGAACCTTGGTGCGCTCCAAACGAGTGTTCAAACAAACTCTGGTGTGATTTGAATGAAATATGAATGCAACACCAAATACTTCTAAATGAACTAGGATGTAATGACAAGATGCGACACATTTTGACGAAGCAGAATGAGTGGTGTATCCAAAACAAACTGAGCAGAGGGCAAACATGGAGCCATGAGGAGGTAAAGAGTCTCTTATGAGCTCTTCGTGAGTTCCCAAGTGGTAAAAAATAAAATCATTTGTACACTCAACAATGACTGTGTCTAGTAGCAGACGGCTTTAGGTGTATTCATCTTAAAGCAGCGCAGAAGATTAAGTCGAACAGACCTATTGTTTGGGGTGTTTAGTGAGTTCCGTCACAAAATAAACGTCTTTCAACCCGACCAATCAGGTTGTGATTTAGGTTTACCGTCACAAATGCCAGTGTGAACGCTAAGTGGACCAGGACCAAATGTATCATTTTCTTTTTTTTTAGTCCAGATCAAACTAACCAAGAGAACTGAACTACAAGTGTGAATGCACCCTAAGATCATCCGACATTGTATTTTTTTGTAAAGGGAGTTTGACTTTCTTTGCACGTTCACTTTGTAAACACTGGATCGGTACTTCCACCTACGTCACACGTGACCTTTCCAACATTACTACTGTATGCAATGCGTGAGGCTGAGCTAGTGCAAGATGAACATTTGTGGTTAAAAATAACCAATTTTTTTTTTAACATGCAATCACTTTGCTTGATAAAAGTGTATGTTGTTGCTTGTACATATGATATTATTTTTACTACCTGCGAACTCACAAAGAACTCATAATACTGTGTCTACACCGGACACAACAGCTAAAGTTTGTCTTCACTGGATGCGATAAAGCGACCGTTAAAAATCATTTGAACTTTGTGTCAGTACTTCATAAATAGAGCGCAGCAACAGTTAACTGTCAGGGATTTGTTGTGTCGAGTTGTGCCACATTCAGTGTAGACAGCATCACTGATTATAAAGGGTTCTATAGTATTTTGTCACACCAAGACGCTCAAGTCTAGTGTAGACACGGTGTAAGAGCCACTTTACCTCCTCGTTGCTCCACGTTTGCAATTTGCTCACTTGGATACACAGCTCATTCTGAATTGTCAAATCATGTCACATATCATTTCATATTTTCATTACATCCTGTTTTTGGTTCGTTAAGAAGTATTTGGGCTGTGTTTTGTTAATATTTCATTTGAATCGCACCAGTGTCTTTTTAGCAGTCTCGGTCCACTTGTTTGGTGCGCACCAAGGTTCGGATGGCAGTGTTCACACTAATTGAACCGCACTAATAGATCAGTCGCACCAGAGTGCCTTTTAATCTAACCAAACATAAAAAGTATGAACACATCCTTAAATTTTGAGAGTTTTTTTTACTCTACCCTACCTTTTTGAACCGAAGTACACAGATGAAGAACTGAACACACATGAGCTTTCCAACATGATTACGTAATGTGAGGTTGAGCTAGTGCAAGACGCATTTGTGGTTAAAAAGTATGTTTTTATTTATTTTTTAAGAAAATGACAGATCGTTTCACTAGATAAGACCCTTATTCCTTGGCTGGGATCATGTAGAAGCTGCATTGAAACTGCACTTTGGACCTTTAACCCATTGGCTTCCATTGAAAGTCCACTATATGGAGAAAAATCCTGGAATATTTCCTCAAAAAACTTAATTTCTTTGCAAATGAAAAAAGAAAGAAATAAACATCTTGGATGACATGATGGTGAGTGAATTATCTGGACATTTTCATTCTGAAAATTGGATTTGCAAACCTAAAGGTCATTTGGTTTCATTATTCTAGCACTTCAACACATTGTAAAAGTATGCTTCCTTTGTCTGAACAGTAGAAAATGCCATCTATCACAGATCTGTCAACAACCAACCAATAGTAATGCAGAACTATACATTCCTACACTGAACAGGTTACTAGTTGAAAGCATGCTTTCAGACATCATTTTTGTTCAGCTATTTTTTAATTGCACGTAGCAACTTTGAGAAATATTCCTATTATGGACATTCATTTGAGCAAGAATTCATGAAAGCACCTGCCGAGAACTTAATGCAGACATTACTGTAAATGTATTTCTGACGACATACCGCTGGGAGGGTCTGAACTTTTCCACTGAGAGACAGCCTCAGTACAGTGTCTTTAAGTAGTCGGGCTATTTTGAACTCAGGATAACATTACAGTATGGAAAATATCACAGAGTAAATACTACATTGCTGTTTTTAATCAAAGTGACAAACAAAAAGCACAACCGTGAAGATTTGCTTACCTCATGCATTAAGGACAGAATTTGTCTTGTGTTTTGTTTAAGAAAAATTTCTAAATATGAGGGCAGAAGTGTTTTTTGTTTTTCAGAACTATGTTCGGTGGCTTGCAGTGCACTGTAATTTTGCAGTGCAGTAATTCCTAATGTGACCAACACATGTATAATTTAGCCCATGAATAATTTTGCATGAATAAATACAATGTATGCGGTAGAGAATGAAGGGTGTTTTTCTCTAAAGCGGCGTGTCGTAGCACAGCTCGTCTCTCACTGAGGTGCAGGGTGTTAAAAGAGTGATTTATTTTAGCTCCAGCTCAATGGGTGAAGAGGACACCCTCTTCTGCTATAAATAACCTCCTGCCATACGACCCCCAACACACTTCTTCCTCTCGTGTTTTAAGTCAAACACATTGCGAGCAACCCAAACTCTTGTGGCTCTTAGGCGAGTGGGGTTTCTCTCTAGAACATTCTTCAGCATTGTTGTTGTTGTTCTATGGAGGTCCTGCTCTGACTGGGATGGGTACTGCATGGGATTCTTAAGAGCTGAGGGGATGTTAACATTGCTTTTTATAGTGCAGACAACTGCTAACCCATCTCTCCAAATAAAGACGAGACGGGTTGTCTTGGGCTGCTCTGGTCCTACTGGCAAGATATGAGTTGAAATACGCTTCTAATAAAAAAAAGTGTCACACCCATGCTTTTCTTCTCATTGCCAACTACATCAGAACTGGCAGTATGTTTGCCACGTGATAATAATAAACTATTTAATCTAATGTCAGAAATAAACAGAGCTTTCCTTTAATAGTGCACCACTGAAACACTGTCACAACGCACATAAAATACATTTACATATAGTCCACAAGAGAAAATAGTAGTTGAATTTATTAAAATGACCCTGTTCAAAAGTTTACATCCTCTTGATTCTTAATACTGTGATAGTTGTTCATGAATTCTGTGTTTGTCCTGAACAGTTAAACTGCCCGCTGTTATTCAGAAAAATCCTTCATGTCTCACAAATTCTTTGGTTTTTGAGCATTTTTGTGTATTTGAACCCTTTCTGACAAAGACTGTGTGATTTTGAGATCCATCTTTTCACACTGAGGATTCAGGACTTGAAGGATTTTTCTAAAAAACAGCAGGCAGTTTAACTGTTCAGGACAAACAAGGGACTCATGAACAACTATCACAAAAAAAGCAGCTGTGGAGCATTCAGGTAACAACACAGTATGAAAACATCATTTATGTGAAATCATGAATGGATGTTATTCAGGTCAGTACTAAATAAAAAAAATAATAACATGCATTTTGTATGATCACTCTTATTTTGGTAAAATAATTAAAATTTTGACTGCACTGTAAGTGATTAAAAACATTTGGCAAATAATTTTTTGGGGGAAATCAAAAAAGAATTTTTAAAATCGTTGGAACAATGTAAGCAGGATTATGCAAAGATTATGCTTTTAGTTGACACTTAAAGGAAATTCATGCAACTGCAATTTTTTAGGTAAAAAGAGCTACATTTGTCAAAACAAATATAGGTTAAAAAAATTTATATGTAACCATTATACATACAATCCACAAAATATAATTTATTCAGGATAACAAAAAATGTTTTTGAAACTATAATTATAAAATTATTCTGAATAGATATTTATGTTTTATTAAATAAATTTAGTAATTATTTACTGATTTTGGACCAGGGTGGAAAATCACTTTTCCAGATTTCAGATCAATTTGTGTTACATTTCTGAATTTGTGTTAAATGTTACCTGTGTTCAATTTCTATGAATCACAATTCAGTAAATTCTTTTTCATTAAAATCCAAATTTAACTTCCAGGTGGGTGTGGACAATTCAATTCAAATTTTAATCATAAACTAAAAGAGGACCTATTTTTTAATTCTGAAATGTGTCCAACTCTGTAAAAAAAAATAGTTTTGTTCTTTCTGTTCTTTTCCCTTTTTCCCATTCTTTTGCTCTGTAATTACATCCATTCATGATCACGAATTTACCACTATTTGATATAATACCACAAACTACATGTTATTTTCTCTCTTCATAGAACGGCCCATGCCAAAAGCAAAGGAGATGCCGCAGACCAGTCCGCCATAGCCGCTAACAATGAGTCTAGTATCGCCCGTGTGGTTGCAAGAGAGCTCTCTCCCTCCTTCCATCAACCAGGTAGGTAGAAGACTTCATTGTTTGCTAAATATCAACAGAGGCCAAGGGAACGGGGGCTGGTTAAGATCCTCCCGATCCAAAGAGTGTTTTAGTGGAGGTTGTATCTCAGAGAAATAAATGCAGCAGGTATGCTTGTTAATCCAGACATAAAGTCAGATTTACAGTATGGCAGCATTCATTACAGAACAGTCTATGTGTTGTTAATGTCTAAACCCAACATGTAAACATCGCTGAGTGTCTGAAGCAGGATTAGATTGCTAGGACACAAGCCCTTTAGCAGTTCACTCTGTTCCTGTGTCTGTGCATCTGAAGTGTACTGCTAAGCTCTTGACAGTTTTATTGTGGCACCGTCTCCAAAATCTAAGATGAAACTGTAGACAAGCATAACAAAATGCATAAATATAGTTCATTGCTTATTTTAATAATAACATATGGGATGTTAGCCTGCTTTTGTTTTTGATGAGGCGATTAAATTTCATAGTTCTTCTTGAAGTACAACATTATTATTCTGTCCCTGAGTGGTTGCATTCTTGGCCTCTGTCAACTACCTGTCAGCTTGAAACTGAACATGTTATTCAACACCCGGGTCTTGTGTTTCAGTGTTAAAAATACAGTACAGGGTTATTTTTCTCTTTTTGTAAAAATGATAGAAAGGATATGTGAATATGTGATGAAGATTCAAAGACAGTGAGGCACCAAATTTAAACTTAGTCTTTAAAGGGATATTTACATTACATTAAAGGGATATTTCAGCCAAAAATTAAATTCTGTCATTAATTACTCACCCTATGTTGTTCCAAACCTTTAAGACCTTTTCGTAAATTTAATAAACTTTTTTTAATTTTCTGTTAAGTTGCATCCGTCAGCTCCAAACCTAGTGGGGGCAGCAGAAACCCTCATGCAGTTGTATTGGTTGTTTAGGAACCCTGCAAAACATAATCTAATTATGTTCACCTTTGAACCTATCAAAAATAATTGTATGTGTATAATATTTCAGTGTTAAATAATAAAGTGTTAATAAGACAGTAACAATATCATCTACTGAACCTATGGTTAATTCTAATAAACCATGCATCACATGCTGTCCCTCAGGTCCTGAGTATATGAAAAAACGAGCCTTGCAGGAGGTTGCTGAGAGCAATGAGAATGCAGATAAGAGAATGCATGAGGCCTTGTTAGCTGAGGATTCCCTACCAACACCGCCGGAGAGCCCCTTCATGCATGAGATGGAAAGTCTAAGACCAAGTTCCACCACTGCACGCACCCCCTCACCCACTCCAGTCATCATCCCTCAGGCACCTAGTAAGGAAGATCCTAACCTCTTGAGCCCCGGCAACTGGAACGGAGACAAGGTCAGTCGAGGGAGCGGGAGCAGAGGCAGCAGTCGAGCAGGTAGTAGGCCGAGCAGTCGACCCACCACCCCGTCTTCCACTCCTGCCATTGCTCCCGCTCCAGATGCTGCTCCAGAGGAGCGTTCTGCTTCCAGCAGCAAGGTCCCATCCCGTACCCCTAGCCAGCAGAGCACCAAAGCCGAGCAGGGATCAGACTTGGAAATCAAAGCCCTGCGAAAAATGGACTCGGAGTCTAGAGCAGCAGAACCTGCCCCTGCTGCTACACCAGTAAGAACCAACCTCGTCCTAACTACCGACGAAGATGAACCACTTCCTCGCCCTGTCCCTAATTTGCCCCCCAGAGCAATAACACCAGAGCCAAAGGCAGCTGAAGTCAAACACAAAGCTAAAACACAGGAGCCTGTAAATGAGCGCCCAGCATCGATGACAGAAAGCAAGCCTGAGTCTAGGACAGAAGTCAGGGAGGAGAGGAAAGTAACTAACAGGATTGATCCTAAACCGTCACCGAAACGAGAACCAAGCCCTGCCCCAAAAGCTGCACCAAAGCCTGAGCCCAAGCCAGTGCCTAAACCAGAACCTAAACCTGTGGTCAAGCCAGTTGCTAAACCAGTTGCTAAGGTCGAGGCCAAAACTGAGATGAGGCAGAGGTCTATTGTCAAAGCCCCTAGCGAAACAAGACAAGAGCCTTTGGAGGTAGATGAGGTAAGGATAACAAATCAAATCTTGGTATTCTGATTACAAGTAGCATCTCAATTGATTTTTGAATCCCATGAAACATCTTAAAGATTGCAGACAAACATATTTCAGAGTTCCATAGCATAACAAATTCAACAAAACTGGTTTTTACAACCTCTCTGCATGTACAAATCTACAAGTATGTCTTATTATTTATCCTACATGGGGCAACCTTTTGAGCAATATTGCTGTTAACATGTAGCAGGTGAGACACAGGGCTCTCAACCAATCAGAATTTTTTTTCCCATTCTCAATGGAAAAGTGTCCAATTAACATTGCTTAGCAAAATTGTCCCATGTATCATCACCTTGGGAAAAAAAAGAAGAAAACATTACATTCCTCATCCACTTTGTTTCACTTGTTCCTACCCTACCCTTTCTAAAGCTGTTCTGTTTGTATTTGTGTATTTTGCATAACCAGAGCCCAGTCATTGATCATTGAATCTACATTACAGGGGTCCACCTATCTTAGCTTTAGATGTCCTCCAAATTGGCCATGTTATGAGAAAGCACATTCATCTAAACAGCTCTTGAGTGGACTGAAACACACGGCTCTGGAACATTAACAGATTGTGCTTTGAAATTCTGCCCTGGCTCTGGTCCTCTGACCACATTTTTCACTCTCAGGGATATCTATACAAGGCTGAAACCTCAAAATGACAAATTCTCACCTTCAAAAAGCCCCTTGCAGTCTGTTAGAAAACCAATATCACATTGCACCTCAGCATGATCTTGTGGCTCACTGAGCATAGGTCCAACCAATCAGCTTTTGGAAAAAAAAATATTTGCAATGGGTAAAAAGCCCTTCCTTTTGCAATTGAAAAGCAGGAGTGTTCTAGAGCAGTGTTTCTCAACTCCAGTCCTCGGGACCCACTGCTCTGCACATTTTGTATGTTTCTGAGTCTGACACACTCAGTTCAGTTCATGAATCTTTCTACTAATGAGCTGATGATCAAAATCAGGTGCCTTAAATGAGGAAGACATACAAAATGTGCAGAGCAGTGGGTCCCGAGGACTGGAGTTGAGAAACACTGTTCTAGAGGGCTCGTGCCCTGCAGAATTTAGCTCCAACTTGTCTCAACACACCTGCCTAAAAGGTTCTAGTATGCCTAGTAAAACCTTGATTAGCTGATTCAGGTGTGTTTTATTATGGTTGGCGCTTAACTCTGCAGGACAGTGGCTCTCCAGTCCTGCTCATGGAGGGCCAATAACCTAGCATTTCTAACATTCCTGCAAACCTTCATTAGTTGGTGCAGGTATGTATAATTAGGATTGGACCTTAAAATCTGCAGGATAGTGGTCCTCCAGGAGCAAAATTGGACACTCTGACCACAATGTCTAATCCTGCTTCTGCAGGGCCACCTAGTCAGAGTTTAGCTCCAACACACCTGCCTGTAGCTTTCTTGATTAGCTGATTCAAGTGTGTTTAATTAGGGTTGGAGCTAAACTCTGCAGGACAGTGGCTCTCCAGGAACAAGTTTGGACATCCCTCCTGGAAGGCAAATGTCCTGCAGAGTTTAGCTCCAACCTACCAAAACACATTTACCTGTAAATTTATAGCATTCCTGAAAGCCTTGATTAGTTGCAAAGTTTAATAAGGTTTGGACCTTGAACAACAGGATAGTGGCCCTCAAGAAGCAGGATTGGACACTCTGACAGCAATGTCCAATCTTGCTTTTGAAGAGCCACCATCTTATGCTTTTGAAGAGCCACCATCTTATAGAGCATAAATCCTCAACTCTGGCCCTCATTGTCCACTTTCCTGCAGAGTTTAGCTCCAACCTTGATCAAAATGACCTGCAAGTAATTTTCTAGTAATCCTGAAGACATTGATTAGCTTGCTTAGGTGTGTTTGATCAGGGTTGGAACTAAACTAAACTAAACAAAAGTGGACCTCAAGGGTCAGATTTGAGAACCCATGTTATAAAGCAGGGGTCTCCAAACCCCAGAGTTTAGCTCCACCTGACTGGACGTTCCTAGCATGTCTAGTAAGACCTTAATTAGCTGGTTCAGGTGTGTTTAATTAGGGTTGTTAATCCAGGACTGAGTTTGGAAACCCCTGTTATAGAGTTTACACACCTCCCTGAAAGCTTCCAGTCGCCCTGAAGACCCTATTTGCTGGTTCAGGTGTGCTAGGGTTGGACCCTTTGGGCTACTGCACAAGTTAATACCACCTGGAGCACCATCATTTGATTATTTTACTTTACACAATTGGCACTAACACTTTTTGTGAACACTTTTTTTCTCTTAGGGGCCAAACACGATTATGATCTGCATGGTTATATTCCTGAACATTGGTTTGGCAATTCTTTTCGTTCATATCTTGTCTTGAGATGACAAAGCCTAAGGTAAGCCACCACCCTATATCCTATTTTTATTTTTTTTTTAATTTCATGAAGTGCAACTTTTATTTTTTTTTCTTTGTAAAATCACTGTGCGTATTATTTCACACACCTCTTTCTAGCCAAAACCATCCAGGTGAAAGAAACTACCATGGGGAGCTGTGAGGATGCACTGCGCTCCATTAACGGCTCTGTTGTTGCGTTATCCAGTTTCAGACCAGCCCTCCTGAGCTACTCTAAAGTCGGTTGCCATCTGTAATTGGACCGAGTGCTCCCAAGTGATCAGTGTGTCTCAGTGCCTGAACAATATAGAATAAAGCATTTGTGCACATTTGCTTTGTTTGTGAAAGGTACTGCTGCATTTAACAGTTCTGCTTAAGTCTAATGCAGTTGAAGCTGAATCATCTAGAAGGGCTAATTGTTATGTACATTCACAAACACGTCACACATCCTATAGAGCAGAACATGTCACTCGGCATGTAACATTCATCTTTGGAGAATAAACAAATAGTTATGACTTTACAAAATGGGTCAATCCTCTTTTTTTCAATGGCTAGAACAAACATAAAATCCACCAGTGCACTTCTGCTTTAACACCAGGTTGTGTCATGCATCATAATCTCAGATGCTGAATGCAAATGCACATTTAATGTCTTAAAGTCTCCCCTGCATGACAAAGAGCGACATGGCAAAAAAAAAAAAATTGCAATTGCAATAAAACCTAGTGTTTTCCATAATGAAAGTATATAGTGGAACATTTGTGACAAAAAGACAAGAAAAAAGCTGTAATGAGAATGTTCTAAATAGAAATCTCTTGCATGAGGTCTATGATGATGTAACATGGTTGATGTTATTAAGCTAAACCATCCCTATAGAGAGGGTCTCCAGAAGTTGGCGTGAGAGTTTTTAAACAAGAATCTAAAAATACCACTATTTATTGAATGGAAAAAACAAGATGGAAAATTTTGTTGTGGTTTACTAACTGTTGTACTGTGAACATGAAGGTTCTTTAGCCTTTTTTCTGCCTGTATTAGACATAAAACAGTATGCAAGAGATCAAAGAATGTTCAAACCAGACTGTGCAAATGTACATGTCCCAATTTTTATGCATGTGTGCACATGAGTGTTTTTGTAAATTTCTAAATTATGGATGTTACCAGAAACATTTCATGGTTTTAGCTAATTTAACCCATATATAGTAGTGCATTGCCTCAAATTTGAAAAGGTCTTATAGAAATTGTGTTAACTGTCCAAAATGTTATTTATTTAATAAATAAAGGGGTGTTCACATTTTATTATTTCACATCAAATTAAACCGATTCTGATTAGGTGTTTACAAATTCTAATTTGCCCAAAATACAGATAGTAGCCACTTGTTTCTTAAAGCTTTAAAATCGCTAGACATTTAAGCGTTTTCACCACTTTGCAACACATTAGTTAGTATCCGTAATATGACTTTCAAATGCATTACATTTAGTTAACACATATACAGTTTTCAGCATGGGTGATACATTGCATTACTTTAGTTTTTCTGCAAATTTCCCTCTTCACCTGACTGTCAAGTTTGTGTTTCAGCACTCACAATGATGAATGAGTCATTAGAATAAAGAAAATGCACCACACAAATTAAATAAATGTTTTTCAACTGCACAACTCTCATTCTCTTTACTTCCAGCTGAATTCTGCTGCATTACATATTCACTTATATTCACTTATATTCACATATTCACTATTCACTTATACAGTTTGCAGTCCAAAACCACTAAATGTCTATTAGCACTGTATATTCTCTCATCTAAGAAGAGGCAGACAAGGGGGAACAAAGAATATATATTTAAACTCCACCTGTCCAACAGCTTGACATATTCTCCCCTGACAGGGTCTGAATGCCAGGCCCAATTTTAGATTAGGGTGGTACACAGGCCTCTTCTAACACCATTTACTCAAAACATGGGAAGAATATTTCACTCAGATAAAGTGGCAAGTCGTCAACACTTATACATTAGCATAGGCAAATAGAACGCCTACTAGAAAGATTGGTCAATTAACATTTAATCACTCTGCTGCACTGTTCAAAGTCAGCCAGATTGAGCACCACTGAGACTAGAACAGCCATTTGTGAAGCAATACTGCCCTCTGCATTCAACACGAAGCAGACAGCTCCAGTGCAAGTGTTTAAGGAAATACCAGAAATATTCAGGACCATTAGTCCAGAAAGAACACAAGAGAAGATATAAATATCACAACATTTTATTTCTTTCAAGAGCATAAAATGTTAGATTGACCTTTTAGCCAGATGACAACTGGAAAGTGAGGAAACTAAACACACAAAAATGACAACAGACAGGAAACAACAGGTAGTGGAAGTGAAAAGCACTTCTAATATTCTTCACCCTCATCTTCTCCATCCACACTCTCAGCTCCAACCTCTTCGTAATCTTTCTCCAGGGCAGCCATGTCCTCTCTGGCCTCTGAGAATTCACCCTCCTCCATACCCTCACCCACATACCAGTGCACAAAGGCACGCTTGGCGTACATCAGATCGAACTTATGATCGAGACGAGCCCAGGCCTCAGCAATAGCTGTGGTGTTGCTCAGCATGCACACAGCTCTCTGCACTTTAGCCAGATCACCACCTGGAACCACAGTGGGAGGCTGGTAGTTGATGCCGACCTTGAAACCAGTGGGACACCAGTCCACAAACTGGATGGTGCGCTTGGTCTTGATGGTGGCGATAGCAGCGTTCACATCTTTGGGCACCACATCACCACGGTACAACAGGCAGCAAGCCATGTACTTGCCGTGACGTGGGTCGCATTTCACCATCTGATTGGCTGGCTCGAAGCAAGCATTAGTGATTTCAGAAACAGAGAGCTGCTCATGGTAAGCCTTCTCTGCGGAGATCACTGGGGCATAGGTAGCCAATGGGAAGTGGATACGAGGATAGGGCACCAAGTTGGTCTGGAACTCTGTCAGATCGACATTGAGGGCACCATCAAACCTGAGGGAGGCTGTGATGGAGGACACAATCTGACTGATCAACCTGTTAAGGTTAGTGTAAGTAGGACGGTCAATGTCGAGGTTCCTACGGCAAATATCGTAAATGGCCTCATTGTCTACCATGAAGGCGCAGTCAGAGTGCTCTAGAGTGGTGTGGGTGGTCAGGATGGCGTTGTAAGGCTCTACCACAGCGGTGGAGACCTGAGGAGCGGGGTAGATGGAGAACTCCAGCTTGGACTTCTTGCCATAGTCCACAGACAGACGCTCCATCAGCAGAGAGGTGAAGCCAGAACCGGTTCCACCACCAAAGCTGTGGAACACCAGGAAACCCTGGAGGCCTGTGCACTGGTCAGCCTGAAAAACATGATTCATGTTTTTTAATGCTTTAATTAGACATAATTTAACACCACTTAACTACAAAGGCGTTGACGTTTAATTAAAGACTAACCAGTTTGCGAATTCTGTCCAAAACTAGATCAATGAGCTCCTTGCCAATAGTGTAGTGACCTCGGGCGTAGTTATTGGCAGCATCTTCTTTTCCAGTGATGAGCTGTTCGGGGTGGAACAGCTGACGATATGTCCCAGTGCGCACCTCATCTAGACAGACGGGTTTAGAAGAAATTTCTTGAGAACTATACATACTGAAACATTGTAACAATTAAAGAAAAACTACCACAAATAAATAGAGGGTTGAGTCCCTTTTGAAGTTCAGAAAAGAAGACTTTTTTCTTACTTATGTTTTCTTAGTAAAGAACAAGGGTTAGAGCTCTTTGAACTCTGAAAGTGCATTAGATAGAATAATTATCTTTAATATGTACAACATTTATGATATCGTTACATCCCTAAAAAAAACTCTTCTTACCAATGACAGTGGGCTCCAGGTCTACAAACACAGCTCTAGGGACGTGCTTTCCAGCTCCAGTTTCACTGAAGAAGGTGTTGAAGGAGTCATCACCTCCTCCAATGGTTTTGTCGCTGGGCATCTGCCCATCCGGCTGGATGCCGTGCTCAAGACAATAGAGTTCCCAGCAGGCATTGCCGATCTGGACTCCAGCCTGACCAACATGGACAGAGATGCACTCACGCTGTGAAGAGACAAGAGAGATTAATAAAATTTGTAGACATAACACACCTAAGGTAAACATTTTTTAATTGCAAATAATGATTTAGCCATTCATTCATGCATATTCACAAAATAAAACCGCTTTTACTAGTTCATAAAGCTAACAAAAGACTCTTTAATGAGCATATTTATATACACATGAATGGAATCTTTTATACCCAAACACTTTTTTTTAATTAATGGAAAATGAAAAATGCATCTACTGCAGATCGGAAACTGCTATAGTCACACAAATCCCTGACCATACAAACAGCTGACGAAACAGATCCGCCTTTGTTTCATTGTTTCAAAAGCTGAGGGGTTTCGTTACAATGTAGCCTGCATTCCTTAGCAGCTACATCAACTTTTCAAGAATAACTACAAAAAACTAAAACTAGTCACATACATTGTAAAATAAGACTCAAACAAACCAATGATATACATTTTAATAAGTATCTAAGCCTAGAGTATTACTACACAATTTTAACTGGGTAAAACACTTCTCTGTTTTAGGCTGGTCATGCTCATGAACCACTTAAGCTTAATCATGAGGAACTTACTAAGGTTTAAACCTCTGAGCACTGGAATTCAACTTTCACCAGACAACATGTGGTCCTCCTGATTCACTTCCTGTGCCGGTAACTCTAGCACACCACTTTAGAGAAGTGACTTCGCATAGTCATCAGAACAAAGGAAGATATTTTACTATACACGTCAGTGGATCATCCTCACAACGGCCTTGATAATGAGATATGCGTTTTTATATCTCTTTTTTTTTTTTTTTTTTTTTTTTTACTTTTTTTTTGTAAAACATGTCTAAAAAACGTATTAACGTATAAAAAGAATTAGAAAAAAAAACATTTAAATAAAGCATTTAAGTTCAAATACATACCAAAATGAGAATTACAGAACCAAAGTAGACCTACATGACCTAAATATTAAAATAATGTTCCATAATTTTAAATGTAAAAAACCCGTTATAACAGACATTGTAAAACACTCACATTTAACGATAATAACACCTATTTATAAATAAAACAAAAGTTTATACTCACCATTTTCGAAAGTTTTTGTTAAAAACAAATATGAAGAGATAAAAAACCGTAGATAGTTTTCTGTTACTTGCGTTCTCACAGGTCGACTTTTATGAGTCTGGTGAGAATGAAATGCCTGAAAAGGCGGGTGGGAATATTTATACTTTTCTGTCAGTCGTCACCAGGGCGGAGCACGAGCAAGGAGAAGCTTCGCTTCCTGTCACATCCCCATTGGTTCGTCTGAGACCTAGTGACACCCCATTGGCTGCTTCCAACCTTTGAACAATAACGTATGTGTCAGAAAATACTGTACAGGCGGGACGAGCATGAGTAACAATGGGATGCTAGTCATGTAAAAAATTAACATTTCATCGAATTAAAGAAAATTAAAATTTTTTTGGTCTTTATGTTTTTTTATACAAAAGAGGGTGTGTAAAACTGTACATAATTATGGGCATAAATGGCTTTTGTTCTTTTGTTTTAGCCTACCAGTTAATTAAGTCTTTGACAATGTGCATGTTGTTCATTCTTTGCCTACATCATAAAAACGGCAGCGTTTATCATTATTCACTTGACATTATTCACTTGGCATGGGGAAACTTTTCTGGTAATTCAGATTATGAGTATAATTTTCATAAGTAGGCTAAAGCACACCCAATGCTTATCATTTTATGCTATTTATATGCTCCTCAGAAAACCACACAACCATGGTTCAGGAATCATACATTTGTATGAAATGTAAGGCTATATCTGTGCTGATTTGCGTACTTACACAGACTGAATTGTTCTTATGGAAATGTTGCTGTAAGGAAAATATTTTATGTGTTTTTAAACTGGATCATAAAGAATGAAAATAGTCATAAAAGCCATGTACCCTGGTGAAAAAAAGCAGCTAAAACCAGTCTAGGCTGGTCTTAGCTGGTCAGGCTGGGAAACCACCAGCTAAAACCAGCTACTTCCAGCTTAAACCAGCTAAAACCAGCCAACCAGCCTAGGCTTGTTTTAGCTGTTTTTTTTTTTTCAGCAGGGTACTGAAGCAATGAATGCTACTTTATTGTTTGTCAAGGCTGTTCTCTACTTGTTGTGTTCCTGTTACTTTCTGGATGGTACCCAAGTTAGGAAAAACGTGTGTAAGCCTTCCCCTGGCCACGGGGACTTGGGGCAAAAAATGCCACTAAATTGGACAAAAATGCCCCTGCACAATCAAATGAAATGTGTTTAGTCTGTTGCTAACAAAGTGAAAATGCGGCATTAAATAAAGATCTGCTCATTCTTTTTAGGCGTTTACAGTGTTGCGCGTAACCAATCAAACACGATTCTGTTAAGCTTAGGAATGCAATGACCAATCAGAAGCATTTAGATGATTCATCACTGAAACTCATGAGTTTTGTTGAGTCAGCGCAACCATGAATTCTCTCATCATAAACAACAAAGCGCATACGTACAATGTAAGTCAGAGATTCATTTCACAGTGTAGAAGCTTCAGTGATTATAACTATAAAGGTGTGTTTTTTTTGCGAGTGCCTAAGCTCGTGAAAGATCAAAGTTAGTGATAATGTCCCTTGCTGTATATAATTTATTCACTGTTTGAATAACCATGGAAATAAAACGTTATCATTGTCAATTTCTAATGTATTTATTAAACTGTAATAACGTTAAATACAAATTCATTCCCATTAAAAATATGTTATTTGCCTACATGATACCCATGTCTGGTTCTTTCCTAAAAAGGCGAGTTCGAAAAGATGAAATTATTGTTTTAAAATAATTATTGTTGATCTTTAAAACACTATCGTTGCGTGTATGTGACCCCGGACCACAAAACCAGTCATTTTTTAAATCAAGATTTATAAAAAAGTTTTCCACTGATGTATGGTTTGTTAGGATAGGACAATATGTGGCAGAGATACAACTATTTGAATATCTGGAATCTGAGGGTGCAAAAAAAAATCTAAATATTGAGAAAATCACCTTTAAAGTTGTCCAAATGAAGTTCTTAACAATGCATATTACTAATCAAAAATTAAGTTTTGATATATTTACGGTAGAACATTTACAAAATGTCTTCATGGAACATCTTTACTCTATCTTTACTTTACACATTATCCTAATGATTTTTGGCATAAAAGAAAAAGTGATCATTTTGACCGATACAATGTATTATTGGCTATTTCTACAAATATACCTGTGCTACTTAAAGTTTTGTGGTCCAGGGTCACGATCTGCTATAGCCTACATAAATAGCCTATACACAAGAATTTAAGACAAGACAACTAAATTCATTTGAAAAGGAGCTTTATTTCAGATGTCCAAAGAGTTGTAACAACATCATTTTTATTGGTGGTAAGGTTTATTTTTCAATGCTTGAATTTTTCCATGTCATGGTTACTTCATGTTGCACTTCATTCTGTCATTTAATACTCCTCTCCCTCCTCTTCACCCTCACCCTCAATAGAATCAACACCGACCTCCTCGTAATCTTTCTCCAGGGCTGCCATGTCCTCTCTGGCCTCTGAGAACTCGCCCTCCTCCATACCCTCACCCACATACCAGTGCACAAAGGCACGCTTGGCGTACATCAGATCGAACTTATGATCGAGACGAGCCCAGGCCTCAGCAATAGCTGTGGTGTTGCTCAGCATGCACACGGCTCTCTGCACTTTAGCCAGATCACCACCTGGAACCACAGTGGGAGGCTGGTAGTTGATGCCGACCTTGAAACCAGTGGGACACCAGTCCACGAACTGGATGGTGCGCTTGGTCTTGATGGTGGCGATTGCTGCGTTCACATCTTTGGGCACCACATCACCACGGTACAACAGGCAGCAAGCCATGTACTTGCCGTGACGTGGGTCGCATTTCACCATCTGATTGGCTGGCTCGAAGCAAGCATTAGTGATTTCAGAAACAGAGAGCTGCTCATGGTAAGCCTTCTCTGCGGAGATCACTGGGGCATAGGTAGCCAATGGGAAGTGGATACGAGGATAGGGCACCAAGTTGGTCTGGAACTCTGTCAGATCGACATTGAGGGCACCATCAAACCTGAGGGAGGCTGTGATGGAGGACACAATCTGGCCAATGAGCCTGTTGAGGTTGGTATAAGTAGGACGCTCAATGTCGAGGTTCCTACGGCAAATATCGTAAATGGCCTCATTGTCTACCATGAAGGCGCAGTCGGAGTGCTCTAGGGTGGTGTGGGTGGTCAGGATGGAGTTGTAAGGCTCTACCACAGCGGTGGAGACCTGAGGAGCGGGGTAGATGGAGAACTCCAGCTTGGACTTCTTGCCATAGTCCACAGACAGACGCTCCATCAGCAGAGAGGTGAAGCCAGAACCGGTTCCGCCACCAAAGCTGTGGAACACCAGGAAACCCTGGAGGCCTGTGCACTGGTCAGCCTGAAAAGAAACAGTTTGGTCATTAACCCAACATAATATATAATTCATTAAAAAATTATATTTATTTACAACTGCCTACCAGTTTGCGAATCCTGTCGAGCACCAGGTCGATGATTTCCTTTCCAATAGTGTAGTGACCACGGGCGTAGTTATTGGCAGCATCTTCCTTTCCAGTGATGAGCTGCTCAGGGTGGAACAGCTGACGGTATGTCCCAGTGCGCACCTCATCTGTCAGACAGGTCAGTGTTTAGCCAACGGAGCACTTTGACATACACAATTATCATAACTTAAATCAAGTCCCATCCTCTTACCAATGACAGTGGGCTCCAGGTCTACAAACACAGCCCTGGGGACGTGCTTTCCAGCTCCAGTCTCACTGAAGAAGGTGTTGAAGGAGTCATCCCCTCCTCCAATGGTTTTGTCGCTAGGCATCTGCCCATCCGGCTGGATGCCGTGCTCAAGACAATACAGTTCCCAGCAGGCATTGCCGATCTGGACTCCAGCCTGACCAACATGGATAGAGATGCACTCACGCTGTGAAGAAAAGGGCAGAAGTTAAAAATCAAACCAAATAAATTTCACTGCGCCATGTAAACGTCAAGCTGGATTTCTCCTAACATTTAACCTTCTAAGGCTACATACAGCTTGTATATCCTGTTTCTGTGCAATAATATCCTGGTGAGATATTATGTCAGAGGAAGTGATCAGATAACACCCCCAGCTGCTGGTTTACTGGTAATGTCCATCAGCTGCATTAGTGATGCAGCCTACATCCCCATGAATATTTAACAGCTTCACCCACAGCCCTGAAATGCGATACGATTTGTGCAAATAAATAAATTAATTAATTTAATCGAGCGAATCATCCTTCGAATAAACTGTTATGTAAATAGGGCTATTCTTAATAGAACGTTTGTTTAAAAAAGATAAAAATAACAAATAAATAAATGACCATATCCTTTGGGAGGCGCTGCATCTCATGTTTTTTTTTTTTTTGTCCATTGATTCAATATGACACCATACCGGACAGCATGGAGCCGGCTACACCCAGATTATTTATGCGGCTCCATTCTCTTTGTTGTCTCGTTCTAGCGTGCTTCATATTGCCAAAACCTCCTATTTTTTCATATTCTTTATTAGGACACATGCGTGACTATATTATTTATGTAAAATACATACATTTAAATACATAAATTAAGAAAATTTCAAATACATCATTTACAAACCCAAAGCGTTTAGATTTTTTTTTACAAAAAAAAAAAACCGTATATTAAATAATTTCTTTAAATGTTTTTTATAAAGATATATTTTAGGCTATATAGGCCTACCCGAAATATTATTTAAATACCTAACAGTTAACATAAGATGCATTAAATGTCATTCAATAAGTCGAATAAAAATGTTTATTTCTATAAGTAATCAATATTAAGAATATGAATTCGTGCTCACCATTGTTCCTGTTAGTGTTGCTTGGCCGGGTAAGAAAAGAGTCTTGACGGAGAGATCTTACAGTTCGACAACTAAGGGGTCGGTGTAAGAAGAATAACGTTATAACGGTCTGACCTCACTTTATATACGAGTGTTGCCCGGGCGACTACGTTTCGTACCTTTGATTGGTTAGACGAGATGAAATCTGCCTAGTTCGCAGGGCTAGACTAATTTCTATTGGTTGTCAGGAAGATTAAGGTTAGTAAGACACCTCCCAGAACCTCACCCAATAGATCTGAAACACTAAAGCATCCCGAAAAACGTTTAATTCCAAGACTTAATTGTTCATGAAATAAAAGATTTTGTTTAAAATCAACTATTAAATCTTTAGTAAGCTGCTAGAAAGGAGAAAGGGTAAAACTGTAAGTTGATAGTTCTAAAGTTCTAAGGGTTGTTCTCCTTCAATATCCTATTATGCTTTTAATGACTCAAAATTGGTTGTATTAATATAACCAATACCATACATCAGGATTTTATTATTATTATTTATTATTATTTTCATGTTTTCAAGATGTATAACATGTGAACCTTTGTCTACTAGCATCTTTGTGTAACTTGATCAACCTATTCTATTCTCCATCTGTTCTCATTGATACCTTCTGCCCCTTTTAAGAGCTTTGCCTGAGGTAAATTTTGGAGTTGTCACATATTCTTCTCCAATTCTTTAAGCGGTTATCTTTGTTCTCAGAAAAAAAAAACTAGAAGATGTACTATTATATAGCCTATAGTTTAACCAAGTTAAACTTAAACCAATTTCAAATGAGCTACTGGGATGAAATCACTATCAATACTTGATTTTTTGAGGCGACAGCGGTTGTTCTAAGACTCTGCGTAAAATATAAAGAATTTGCGATGTGTTTTACAACCTATTCTGTAGCTAACTCAAGAAATAATAGCTTATGACAATCAGAATGCCATTAACCAGCATCTTCTCACTAGTCTTCACTAAAATGCATATGAATCTTGATGTATAACTTGATTATTGAAATGTTTAAAATGTTGAGTCATAACCCTATGAGGTGAAATGACCCTGCATAGACGCTGAGAAATATAGGCCAGGGACTAAGATACCCAACCCCCCATTTCCCTCCTCCTCCCAGGCTCCAGCCGTTGCTAAGAGATGAATAAGGGAGTTGCTTGGATACCGACTAGTATCCTGGAGATAATACACAAGCCTACATTAACGGCCATTATGTATAGGTCACATGACCCAGAATCTGAATAGCAGCACTCAGGGGGAGGATGCAGCTGCCCCAGCAGGGAGTGAGGGGCAGGCCCATCCTTTTTACCACCAACTCTTCCATCTGGTCCTATTTGGTTACCCTAATACTACATTCTGTCATCGTCAACAGAGCATCTATCTATCTATCTATCTATCTATCTATCTATCTATCTATCTATCTATCTATCTATCTATCTATCTATCTATCTATCTATCTATCTAAATACATTTTTTAGAGATGTATTGTACCTTAAATGCAAGTAGATATTTTCAGCTATTGTCTTCATCGCAGATAGTAGAAGACACTAATACTGAGAGTTCTGTTAGTATAAACAAAATAAAATGCAACATTATGAGGATAAAGGTATATGTGACCCTGGACCACAAAACCAGTCTTAAGTCGCTGGGGTATATTTGTAGCAATAGCCAAAAATGCATAGTATGGGTCAAAATTATTGATTTTTCTTTTATGCCAAAAATCATTAAGAAATTAAGTAAAGATCATGTTCCATGAAGTTTTTTTGTGAAATTCCTACTATAAATATATCAAAATGTAATTTTTGATTATGCATTGTTAAGAACTTAATTTGGAGAACTTTAAAGGTGATTTTCTCAGTATTTTGATTTTTTTGCACCCTCAGATTCCAAAATAGGCATATCTTTGTCCTATCCTAACAAACCATATATCAATAGAAAGCTTATTTATTGAGCTTTCATGTGTTGTATACATCTCAGTTTTGTAAAATTTAACCTTATGACTGATTTTGTAGTCCATGGTCACATATTTCCTCTAATAAATTTTATGTGAGCCCAAAAAGATTGTTTTCCAGAATCAATATTTTTTTTGAGCCACTCATAGTCATCGGCCTTTGAAAGATGTTTGTTTTAGGGAACATAATGTTTGTACTCTATCATGGTTACTTGCTTTGGATCTGCTGCCATAAACCGTCAGACTTCTGCAATATATATATGGGCTATTCTACAGAATTGGTGCAAACTGCTGTCCCACAAACAAAAACATTTAAAAAACATTTAAGAATTTAAATCTTAGATGTTTACTAAGATCCTTCGATTATCCATCGAAATCCACAATAATATTTAATATATCAGTAAGCCTATATAAAATCATCATTTATTGGTTCCTTTAATTGGGGGGTGGCTGTCCCAAACCCTAACCTTTACATTTCAACTTATGAAAACAATATTAAACACATTTTCATATTTTATATTTCATTGTTGTTTTTAAAAATAGAATTTAGATTTTTTTTTTAAAGTTCTAAATAATATGCATTTTATATTTTCTTTGTAAATCCTAAAACATTATGTAAAAAATGTGTGCCGCATTTTCATGTCACTAACGAAACAGTGTATGTTTTAGTCCATTTGCTGAGGCTGATTTTAACCCCTACATTTATGGAATCATCAGGAAATATTCATGTGTCACTCTCTCTCATAGCTAAATAGGGAGTAGTGGGCCCCATAATTTTTAGTTTTATATGTGTACCACTATTTAGAACTGTGTTAGTTAACCATGTGCTGGTTAACATCTTTGAGAAAGTATCTAAAATTGTCGCTACCGAAACAGTCACAACCGATCGAACGAACGAATGGTCTGTTTTTTTATGGATGTTATCCCATTAAAATTTGTTTATTTCCACCAACTAAAGGATTATGTGTTCCCATTTGTCACTACCGAAACAACATGTTTTAGTCGTGATTGTCATGGTAGTGACAAATGGGAACACATAATCCTTTAGTTGGTGGAAATAAACAAAATTTAGTACAGTTATACAAACGTTTAGTATTTTGGTATGTTTTAGTAGTGGTTTAGTATTAGTTAAAATTCTGTAATGTGATGTGGTCACTACCAAAACATTACCGTCACTACGGAAAAATGTGCTGTCGCGACCAAAATGTTTTGTCAAAAATAAAGTACACTGAATTATCAACCAGGATGTTATGATAATGTTTGATGCAAAGTATATTGACACTAATGAATCCTTAAGTTTGAAATTAGTATGATCAACCTTTTGCCCAAAATACAACAAATCTCCTAAATCACATCTGAAATGTTGTTAAAACTGTAATTTCTATTGATTTATCTCTGGCAACTTTTAATAAAATAGAACAATATATATATATTTACAAGAAAGGTGTAAGCAAAATCTTAATAGGTTAATATAACCTTTTTTATTAAATGACATATTACAGTTTTTCAGTAGTGACAAATTTGGGATGAGGACAACTACTCCAAAACTTTCTGAAAATACAATGAGAATTAAAGCTGCAAGCAGCGATGACCGGGCCCTCGCCGTCTGTGCAGTCGCCATCCCGATAGCATCAGGAAAACGGTGCCCAGTTGGCACATGCATTCACAGTAACCCTTTGGACTAACCCTTACTGTCTCTCCTCCTGTCTGACTCTTTCTCTTACAACCCATCCCCCCTCCTTACACTCAGCCACTTACCACACAAACACACACAGAGAAGAGTGAGATCAGATATGTTTTTTTTATTTTCTTTCATTCGTGGAGTTTTATATAATTATGAAATGATCTGTGTTTGATCAGAATGGATAGTTATTTGTATGAAAAAAGTTTCAAAGAGTTAGGATGCTGCACTTTAAATATATAATAAATCATTGAAAATGTAAAAATGAAAATGAAATTCTAAGCATGATATCTGCCTCAAAAACACAGGAAACAAATATTTGAATCTATTTTTTATTTTTATTTATTTGCCATGGCAACAGCATTTGATGCATCAGGGACGCCTTTACAGACTCTCATCGTTTTTTTTATTTTTTTTTCATTATTCTGATGAAGTTTGAAGAAAATCGAGTACAAATATATTGTTCGATGTTTGTTCGTGTTTGTTAGTTCATTAACCATTGTTAACAAAAGAGACCCTATTTTAAATAGTTACCATGTTTTATGGTCTACAATCATTTTTAAATTTTATTTTAATAATCTATAAGAATCTGTGAAATAATTATAAACAAATACATTAAAAATAAATACATATTAACTTAGTTGATTTTTTTGGTCTTTTTGTATTTGTTTCTCATTCTAATTAAGTGAACTGAGCAGTATAGTGTCATACTTATAAGATTTTTTGTTCTATCAGTGAGAGTGTATATATGTATTTAAATCATATAACTTTTCCTTAAAAGATTAAAAAAAAAGATTTTAATGCTCTTTAAGCACCTATACAAAATAATTATGTATAAGTACACTGACAATACAGTACAAATCAACTGATTCTATGGATTATTGTCATTCTTATACACTGACAATAAGCTAAATAGCATTAGAGGTCAAACGATTCCTTATGTTATGAGGACCTCTAGTGTTCATCCCTGGTATTAGAGCTTTAATCTGACAAATTTATATAACACTTTTAATGTTTTTGGGGCCTCTGAGCATGATAACATTTTGAAACTACACGTATTTCCTAAGAATTTCTTGTTCTTTATATGTAAAAAGTTTTGATGAGTTAGAATAATGCAATTCAAAGATATATGAAAAAACTCTTCATCTTTTTTATTGTTACTTTCATAAATCACCACATCAACACCGTTCAAGATATCCCAAAGCCGTTCACAATATAGGGAACATTTTCCCAATATTCTGAGGATGACGATAAGAACAAGTAATTTATGATGATAACAAAATGTTATTATTGCTTGCTTTACGTCCACCACTTCTGCTTAAATGTCATCGTTATCTATCTGTTCAATTTGTGTGTGGATATTGCTTTGCAGGTGACACCTGTTATAAGACATCACTTTTAAGCGCTACATAACTAAGAATCAATTAGGAAAACGGTGCCCAGTTGGCACATGCATTCACATTAACCCTCAGCCAGTTTGGATTTAAAGTTTGAATTGAAAGGGTAAAATTTTAAAATCAACACACAGACACATACACACTAAATATACAATTTTACCATCCAGTTTCATTTATTAACATTAACTATATTAGTTAACATGAACAATAATTAAATAGCATTTATTAATGTTAATTAATATTAAAAGTACTCATATATTGTTTAAAGGTAAATTAGTATCTTTTAACATAGTGTATGTACTGTGAATAAACATGAACATGAACACAGTTCATGTGGGTGTACAGCAATACACAATAAAGTGCTCAATAAACCCTTCATTCTTTAAAAATATCTTTAAAAATCAAGTTGGGTATTGTAATGGGGCGATATATAAATATAACTCATCTTAAAATGGTACAATTTTCAGATGTTTTGAACAGATAACAGCAAAGTTTGTTTTGTTGTCAAAGTTTGTCTTGAAATTGTTAGTGTTTTTTTTATTCAATCTAAAATTTAAATTATGAAAATAAATGTCTATCAATGAAGATAAATCGCTCATGCTAAAAAGTTGTATTTTTCTTAATCTTTTGCTATGTGACTGAATAGGACAAGTTCATGGTATAGTTCAGTAAAAAATAAATAAACAACTGCAATATACAAAGAATGAAAGAGTTTGTGACCCTTTATATTTTCTTAAAGATCAGACTCTCAAAGTTCAGACATATTTATCTAGATTAAACTACAGCAGGGGTGCCCAACCCTGTTCCTGGAGATCTACTATCCTACAAAGTTCAGCTCCAACCCTGAAGAATCACACCTGAACCAGCTAATTAATCTCTTAAGTAGCACTTGATAATTACAGACAGCTGTGTTGGAGCAGGGCTGGAACAAATATCTGCAGGTAGGTAGATCTCCAGGAGCAGGGTTGAGCAGCCCTGAACTACAGCAATGTGTAATGTGCAATAAGCATCTTCCTCAAAGATGGTCTGAAGCAAAACAGCATGTTCCACTGGTCTCTCTCCCTTTCACCCCTCCCCCCTTCAGTCACTCTTAGTGTCAACACAGACAGTCAGCCCAGTGACAGCAGGTTACTGAGTTCTTATTTTAATTTTCTTTAATTCATAGAAGCGTGATTAGTTATGATATTACCAGCACTTGCTCATGATGATTAGATCTTTGTGTGAAAAAAGTTTTAAAGAGTTTGGATGCTGCACTTTAAAGATATAAAAAATTAGGGTTATGTTTTTTACTACATCTTTAAAAAATCACCACGTCAACACCGTTCAAGATATCCCAAATCCGCTCGCAATTTAACATCTTCAGAATCTTCTCTTCATGTTAAAAAAGTTTGGTGTGAAAAGCTTTTTTTTCTTAGAAGGAGTGTGAATTTGTTTACAGCCTGATTTTTCAAAAAATCCACATTCAAATCAAAATAGCCGGCTTCCTGTTGGTCTTAGCTAATGAGTTTAATTTAGAAAGTTGTCCAGTTTGATGAGAACAATATATGTACAGAGTTTGGTGACTGTAGGAAAAACTAACCCCCCAACTTTTGTCAAAAGATGGCGCTATAGAGTGCCTGCTCCACGCCCATTTATGACCTTTTGCCAGTGTCTAACTATCATTAATATTGATGTGTGTGTTGAGTTTCATGAAATTCTAAGCATGTTATCTGCCTCGAAAAGACAGGAATCTAATTTTAAAGTTTGAGACGTTGCCAAGGCAACAGCATTTGATTTATCATCGACCCCTTTACATATTCTTATCGGCCGTGTTTTGACATGATTTTGATGAAGTTTAAAGAAAATCAAGTAAAATTAAGAGGCTGATTTCAAAGCATTTTGAAAATGACACGCTTCCTGCTGCCAGTTGGTGGCGCTATAACTATGACTCATAATAGTCACATTTATGGAATCGGCATCATACAACGAACAAACTGGTGAAGTTTCATCAGAATCAGGCAATGTGTACAACAGTTATTAGACACTTCCTGTTTCTCATTTCTCGCCTTAACTTTGTCGCCTTGCCACGGCCAAACCGTTTGAGATATCAAAAATCCCCTCGCAATTTAGCGTCCCCTATGTCTTGAGATCATGCTGACCGAGTTTGGTGACAATCCTATGGAAACCCTGGGAGGAGTACGTTAAATTCCAGAGCATGCGCTTTTTAAACAGCCCTAAATATCTCACTTCCTGTTGCGTGGAGCCTATGACATAGAGTACAAAAGTTGTTCAGCTCGATGAGTTCTATATGTGTACCGAGTTTCATATCAATACGTGTAAGTATGTGTGCGCAGTACATCAAATTTTCAAACTGTGTTCCAGGGGGCGCTGTAGAGGCCCTGAACCACGCCCGGGTCCCAGCCTCTGTGGCGTCCGGACGACGGCAGATTCCAACGTGTGTGCAAATTTTCAAGAGTTTTTGAGTATGTTAAGGCCCCCAAAAGTGCCCAAACGGTTGAAAAAAAAAAAAAAAAAAAAATAAGAACCCTTAGAAGAACAATAGGGCCTTCGCCCTTTTGGGCTCGGGCCCTAATTAGCTCCACAATTACTAGAAAAGTGTACCTTGGATATTATACAATTTGCATACATACAAAATTTGTGGTTAAAGACCACAAAATCTTTTTTTTTTTTCAAGATGTTTCCAACTCTGACTTTGAACCAATTCTGTAGACTTTTAAAAATACACAGTGATACCATTTTTGGTTCCACAAAGAACCATTGAGTCAAAGGTTCTTTAAAAAAACATCTCTTTCTTACCTTTTCATAATCTGAAGAACCTTCTTTCGCCACAAAGAACCTTTTATGACCTTTTACAGTAAGGTTCTTCAAATGTCAAAGGTTCTTTATGGAACCATTTTGACAAAAAAGGTTTTTTATGCCATCGTGAAGCACCTTTATTTTTAAGAGTGTACATATCCTCTAAGACTTGCATTTAAAATATTTTATTGCATTTGCTCAATGCAAAATTCTTATTTAAGCCTTTATTACAGTTTGCTTAAAACCAGTCTATTCTTAAATGCTTTTCCCTCTCTTCTCTCTCTTTCTCTTCCCTTTCCTTGTTTTCACGCATGAGTGTTTATAGGCTGGTTGCTAACAACAGTCCACCAGTGAAGACAATAATCCTACAGGTCTCATATAGCTCCGCAGACATGTTTAGAATAATAATGCTTTCATATACCTTTAGGAATTCACTGTAGTTCTTAAATTGTATGAACGTTCATTAATAATGGTTAACCCTGTATCTGAACTATTTTGTAACACCCTTGCATGTTTAGTTTTTCAACTGTGCACTTTTGTAGGCAAGTTCGAATGCACTTGCTCTAAGATGGATAACATCTCTGTTGCTTTTTCAGCATAATCTGATTTTGCTCACTGCAGTGCACAACCCATTAAGACAAGAGCCAGAAATCAATATTTTCAATAGCGCAGGCCTAAAACAGACTACAGCTAACCTGCAGGGACAAGAGGTTATAACAGGAAAAGCACAAGATATAACAAAACACAGATATGCAAAGTGATTTGCAAATACTGAAGGACATGATATGATTATCTTTATTTAAATTCACAGCTTCTCTTTTGGCTTAACTACTTCCAGATGTTATCTGCTATTACACTGGAGACATTGTGATAACTGAACAATAGAGTTGAAATAAATGCATTAGACAGATTATTGTTACTTATATCAGTGTTTAAATTTGTGTAAAGACAGTATCTGGTTACTGCATTATTTATTAGCAAAACCTGCTAATATAAAATATATATCAAGTGCAAAGGCTTCTCTCTAAATGGGCAATACTTTATATATTCGTAAGCACTCCAAGCATTTAGCTGATGTAAAAAAATCCATTACTCATTTATTATGGAATACAGACTGACATTAAGTACACACAGTGAGTGGCAGAATTCCAAATAGGTTGTAAGGTTTATGTTTAAAGTTTGCTCACCACTGGCAACTGCACACAGACCCGTCCCTCCCATCCTATTCTCACAGCAGCAGCTGTGAAAATTCCCTGCAGTATTCTAGCCAATAGGACACTTCCGACGGAATGCTAAGCTTGAATCTTTTGAGATGTTTGCTATGTTGTAAACAAGCACACTTGTGATTGGATAAAAAATGACAGTGTGGTTATATTAACCAATATAGTCAAGGGTTATTCCGTCATATTTATTTTAGGAAACAAGAGTCTGAAAGACTCAACAAACTGCCTTAAATACCAGAGATAGCTGAGTTGGGGAAGTAAGTAGGAGGCTCAAACCAAACCAACCCTGCAATTAGGAATGTGCAGTCATGTATTCGTTTAAACACACACAAACAGGCTTCCAGTTTTGCAGAAAGCCGGTTACAGATGTGAACAGCTCACTGACACTGACAGAGCAGGGGAAAAAAGAGTCAAGTCGTTCACGTGACAAATGCGATGACATCATTTTAACAAAATCTAGGACACAGAGGGAGGAGAGACAGCAAGCAGGACAGTGGGAGGGCTCATGGTACCATGCAACACTAGGCTCAGTGTGATAGCATCTACTGTGCGACACTATCTGCATTTAGATACTTTATACGTTCATGCACAGTGTTCACAAACTCAGGACTGTAAAATGTCAGCTAACCTAAAAAATGTTTGCAGTTTGCTGATCTTGGTGTCTCAAGCTACTAAAATGATTCAGTATTAGTCACTAACTTAACCTCAGCTAACCTTATGTCCTTAAGGGTGCCTTAGAATGAAAAACTGTATTTACCTTGGCATAGTTGAATAATAACAGTTCTGTACATGGACATGACATACTGTGAGTCTCAAACACCATAGTTTCCTCCTTCTTATAGAAATCTGGTGTTTGGAAAAGACCACTGAAAAATAGGCTAAACCTAACATAACAGTGACTAGAGTTGCGATCATTAATAGTTACGCCCCCAACATTTGCATAGCCCAAACATCAGAAGTTCTGCAGCTAGGCTATTGTGAGAAAAAACAAAGCGAGGACAATAGCGAAAACTGCAGATCACGGGAATAAATGTTATGTTCCAGGTTGTGCAGGAGATGTTAAGTGCAGGGATGGTTGGTGTCTGTAACTTACTCAGAAAGGCAAGGAAAACAAATAAGGCGATCTAATAAAATAAGTCGAGCCACTGAAGGGACATGGTTAGCTTACTGCTAGCGGTAGCCTGTTATATTGCAGTACATAAGATTTCACTTACCACATAAATGGAGAGCGGGAGAGATGACTGCGCTGATGATGGTGAATGATTTACAGATCCTGAGCATCACTAACAAGCATCTAAACGTATGTGATAAGTACTGCCGCTGCAGTATAACGTTGCACAGAGCACATGCGATCACAAAAGTGAAAGCAAAAATGATCATGCATTTAAAACGGCAGTTTAAAAAAAACGCATATTAATAGCGGCTCGAGCGCCGTGATTAAATATATATTTCCTCCTTGTGTGAGCTACTGAAATGAGCCGCTCTGTGAAACAGCCAATCAGAGCAGAGCTCATCATTATTATTCATGAACCTTCCAAATAAGGTAATAACAGACCATTTCATTCTAGCGACATATAGGGTGGTAAATGGACCTGTACAACCGTTTCTGGAGAATTTTTGCCCTTACCTATGCCATATACCTTCTATGTAGATATCAGAGAACAATTTAAAATATTGTATCAATACATTCGATGGCACCTTTAAGTGCAGGGGATGGGTTGGTGTCTGTTCTCAGAAAGGCAAGGAAAACAAACAACGCGTTCTAATAAAATAAGGCGAGCCTCTAAAGGGACACGGTTAGCTTCTTGCTTCTTACATTGCAGTACATAAGATTTCACTTACCACATAAACAGAGTAAGGAGAGATGACTGCGCGGACGATGACGAATGATTTACAGATCCTGAGCATCACTAACATGTATCTAAACTTGTAAAATATGTGGTAAGTACTGCCGCGGAAGTATAAAGTTACGCAGAGCACGTGCAATTGCAAATCTCAAAAGTGAAAGTAAAATGTTTGTGCATTCAAAACAGCAGTTTCAATGACCCGCATATTAATAGAGGCTCGGGCTCCGTGAATATATATATATAATTTTCCTCCATGTGCGAGCTACTGAAATGAGCCGGTCTGTGAAACAGCCAATCAGAGCAGAGCTCATCATTATTATTCATGAACCTTCCAAATAAGGTAATAACAGATTTCATTCTAGAGACAAAACCTAGGCTTGTAAATGGACCTGTAAAACCATTTCTGGAGAATTATATGCATTCAGAAAGTCCAATTTTGTGGACATTTACACATAGACTAATCATTGGTCAGGTGGCGACACAGCATTTGACCACTGGATTTACAAAAGAAATTTAGGTTTAAGAAGGGTTTTAACATTGCATCAACTACTAGGTAACACTATGATGAACACATTCATTTTTGTTTAAATGATCATTCTGTAGGGTTTTTAACCATGTATTATTATGTCTTTGCAAGGCTTTTGTTTTTTAAGGGGAGACACTGCAGGCAAAAACAGTTTTTTTTCGTGCACCTTGTCAAGCTTGAGATTTTGGACTTTTTGGTTTTTCATAAAGTGTTTTTTTCAGACTAGTGGAAAGAAAACATCTAAAATACACTTAAGTTTTTTTTTGCACTTTATCTATTTGTGTCAATAGATTTCAATTACAATCACATTTTAGAGGCCGTTTTCTCAAAATGAGTTTTTCCTCCTAGACCAGGGGTTTTCAAACCTGTCCTGGAGCCTCCCCTGCCCTGCACATTTTGTATGTCTCCCTTATTAGGCACACCCAATTCAGGTCTTGCAGTCTCTACTAATGAGCTGATGATTTGAATCAGGTGTATTAGATGAGAGAGACAAGCAAAATGTGCAGGGCAGGGGAGGCTCCAGGACAGGTTTGAAAACCCCTGTCCTAGACTGAGCCATAAATCTTCACTTCAGTAGCACTTACACACACCAAACTTGACATTGACTATATCCTGAAGGTTTTTACAGAGGGATTTGCTCATATATAATTTGCTTAATATTTTATTTCCCCCAAAACTGTAAAAAATCTATTGTTTTCTGCCTGTTCTAAGCATTTTCTAAATTATGGAGCGACAAAATGAAATACCCAATAATTCCTTCTGTGAAAACATTTGACTCTAATATGTCAAAAAAATAAATAAACAAGAATTTTGAAACAAACTTCATCCAGTGTTTGGATTTTTTAAGACTATGAAAATACAAAGACGGTTTATGCTGCCTTCATGTGCTATCGTAATTATGGTAAATACCAAAATCCGACATCGAAATTGCACATGAACACCCACTCACGTTGTAATTTCCACTGGAAAGCTCGAAATTTTTTATGATACCCGAGTTGCCGAGATGAGATAAACTTTGACCTTTCAACATGGCGGACAGCTACGAAACTATACTGAATGGTAAACATTGCATGATGTTAAAAGTTAAAAAACTTATATAGGCTATATAAAATATATATACTTATATAGGCTTATATAAAAACTTATATAGGCTAGCTAAAACAGAACCATTAGTTAGTATTGTCTTTAAAAAAACTATACTATTCATGATCAATAAGATATACAGCCTATCATTTTATCGTTTGCGTTTTGATGCATCCTCTTCTTCCTGTAGCAGATGCATTAGGGAGTTTATAACCGTTTTAAAACTTTTACCCAAATAGCATGTGAGGACAAATTCCGAGTCCGCCATGTTTCTCTTCACTACGACAACAAAAGCACCTGAACACGACACACTGGTAATTTCCACTTCACAAGTGGAAAGCATCATCTTTGCCATATCACATGAAGGCAGCATTACTCCTATACTTACAAATGGGAGAAACTGCAATGCGCAATATGGAGGAATAGTCCCATCTTCTAAATGAAAGAGCCAAATTTTCCATAGAAACCTGAGGCTTGACCAGCTAATTGTAATCACGTTGGCTGGTCTAGCCTGAAAAATAAGCTTTTAAACACTTGTTTAACATAAAAAATAACATTAATGGGATAATTACAGATATTTTTTTTTGCTGATTTGACATATGTAATTTAATTGTGAGTTCAGCCAGCAGTTTTTGAGATTTCAGGATTCCCCCTTTCATTAAGAATGGACTTTGTCTTGTATGATCTGCCCGGAGGTGTTGCAAATATGGCTGCAGAGTAAAGAGACTTTCCTTGAAAGGGACTTTGTTTTAAAATTATTTATTTTAATTGTAATTTTTTATGATTTAATTAACTGTTAGCTTTTCATTAAACTGACAAACCCCCGGCATTTCCTTTGCAAACTGTAGTTTAGGAAACCTTGATGTAATATAATGTTTAATGCATTTCATGTTGCAAATTACAATGACTGGAACATCTTTTCTTTGCATTTTTTACATAAATTAGTTAATTCAAAGGATGTCTAAAAGTAATTAGATTATATTACCTAAAACATGTAATGTAATGGATTACGCTACTGACTAAAATTTTTGTCATGTAATCTGGAATCAGTAACGGATTACAATTTGTATGTAATCTACCCAGCTCTGTTTATAGGGATAATTCACCCAAAAATAAAAATTACTGCATGATTTACTTACCCTCAAGCCATCCTAGGTGCATATGACTTTCTTCTTTCAGATGAATACAGAGTTAAATTAAAAAATGTCCTGGCTCTTCCAAGCTTTATAATGGCAGTGAATGGGTGTAACTGACTATTCAATAATCCATGCGTTTTTGTAAGAAAAATATCCATATTTAAAAGTTTATAAACCGCATGTACATGAGGGAGTGGCGTTCCAGCGGTTGACGCAGGACTTTTAAAATGCCGTTTTAAAATGAAAACTAATCTACACTGAATGTTTCAGAAATGATCTCCCTACACTACACAAGCGAAAACACATGTCACATGACCATTCAGGCTGTATACGTCATCAAGGATGTCTTATTTAATAGAAATAAGCGCAATAAAATTGACTGTTATTCCTTGGGGGTGTAAAAATACTGTATTTTTTAACAGTGCAATTTAACAGTTACTTTTCTTAAAACAGCTTTCGAAATGAGACGCAACAAATGAGCATGCTGTTTTTGTTTACATGGTCATCAAGAATACGCAGAGTGAATGTGGGCAGCTACTCCATTGTTAGTCTCCATTTTGGTCCGTTTACACTGAAATGCAACCCTGGAGTTTTTTTTTCCGAAAGTCTCTGTTTTCAAGGGTCTGAAATGCCGGTGTAGTGTAAACGACAGGCGTAACCGTACCAAAAGTTATTACAATAGTTTACACTAGTGTAAACATATAGCCTTAGGTGTAGCATAAGCTCCAGTGAGAAGTGACGAATGCGGAAGCAAAACAAAACACGGTCACGAATTAGTATAAAATGAGGATTTGCAAAGAAAATGTCGTAGATTTTCAATATAAGCCAAGAGGAGACTAAACAAAGCAAACTTTGCTTCCTTTGCTCCTGTAAACAAAACATGGTTCTTGAAACACTAGTATATTCTCACTGGAGCTTACCGTAAACTAGAGAAACAACTAGAGATGTTTTCAGTTATAAATTTGTGACTCTGAATCACAAAACCAGTCTTAAGTAGCAGAGGTATATTTGTAGCAATAGTCAAAAATACATTGTGTGGGTCAAAATTATAGATTTTTCTTTTATGCCAAAAATCTGTAAGATATTAAGTAAAGATCATGTTGTAAATTTCCTACTATAAATATAGCAAAGCTTTATTTATAGTTATATGCTATATGTTATATTTACAACATGACTTCTCCATCCAGTTAGGTTCATCAACAATTACCCCATCGACTTCAGCCAGAAATCTTGGTGTAATCTTTGATGACCAATTGACTTTTAAAGACCACATAGCTAAAACTGCTCGATCCTGCAGGTTTGCATTGCACAACATCAGAAAGATCAGGCCCTTCCTAACAGAGCATGCTGCACAACTCCTCGTACAGGCCCTGGTCATTTCCAGGCTGGATTACTGCAATGCTCTTTTAGCAGGTCTTCCAGCATGTACAATCAGGCCTCTACAAATGATTCAGAATGCAGCAGCACGGCTCGTCTTCAATGAGCCCAAGAAGGCCCATGTCACACCTCTCTTCATATCCCTGCACTGGCTACCGGTTACGGCTCGCATCAAATTCAAGACACTGATGCTGGCCTATAGGACAGCCACCGGCTCATCACCTGCCTACCTCCATTCACTACTACGCATCTACACTCCCTCCAGAAGTCTGAGATCCTCTAGTGAAAGACGCCTTTTTGTACCACCACAGAGAGGCACGAAATCACTTTCCAAAACATTCTCCTTCAACGTCCCTGCCTGGTGGAATGATCTTCCCACCCCCATCCGGGAACGCAGACTCCATTACTGTCTTCAAGCGACTGCTGAAAACCCATCTTTTTCGACACTATCTGACTCAATAAAAAAAAAAAAAAAAAAAAAAAAATTCCTCTCTTTTCTGATCTTCCCTTTCTAGCCCGTACTCATCTAACAACGCCTGTCATACGGTATTTTTGAGCACTTCCTATGTTGATCTGCCTCCTTAGGATGAATCACTTGTTGTATTCCCAATTGTAAGTCGCTTTGGATAAAAGCGTCTGCTAAACGAATAAATGTAAATGTAATGTAAATGTGCTAATTGCTAAGAACTTCATTAGGACAAATGTAAAGGTGATTTTCTCAACATTTAGATTTTTTGCACCCTCAGATATTTTCCCTGCTGAAAAAAACAGCATATGCTGGTTAGGTATGTTTTGGTGCTGGGATGCTGGTTTTAACTGGTTTATGCTGGTCCTTTGCTGGTTTATGCTGGTCTTTGACCAGCAACATGACCAGCATAAACCAGCTAAAACCAGCATCCCAGCACCAAAACATACCTAACCAGCATATGCTGTTTTTTTCAGGGTTCAGTTGTATCTCGGCCAAATATTGTCCTATCCTAATAATGAAAATCATTTATTCAGCTTTCAGGTGATGTGTAAATCTCAATTGACCCTTATGACTGGTTTTGTGGTCCAGGATAACAAAAACGCATTGATTTGCTTGAGGAGGTGTTATTGGAGGGAAACGTGTACAAACCTAATGGATGATAACAGCTTTCAATCTCCACCACAATCTGGGACGAATACCAAAACGACAAATGTCAGTTAAGAAATATCAGATGGGCATTGAACTGATTTATATCGGTCACTACCGGCTGCGTTTTAATCTCTCTTCCTCGTTTCGACGTCACGCTCTTTCTAGCCCCTCCTTTTCATCCTCACTGACTGCCTCAATCTTGGACAGTGTACTCACAGTATACTCCCAACAATAAAGAAATTTCCTGGCTGCTGATATTCGCTTCATCGCTCCATCCCCACCAGAACAATGGTGAGTAATAGCATTTTTTTTTCTTTTTCTTTCAAATAACCACGCGCAAAAGGTTTTCGGCTACAAATGTAAGTGTCGTTTAATCCTCGTCTGTTATTTTTTCAAAGCAGCTCAAGCGGCTTTTCTTTGTCATTCACCAAGCGCCCTTTGCTTAAAATGGAGGCAGAGATCGCGACATTGAAACGAATTGATTTTTTTTTTTTTTTACAAATAATCTTCAGTATTGTAATGCAAAGAATGACACACTTAAAAATATTATTCGTCGTACATGCATTGAGCTTATATTATTGCCTTTGGAAACGCCTACAGGATTACATTCATCCATCCATCAATTCATTCATTCATTCATCCATAACGGTGCCTTCGGAATATGTGCGAAATTACGCGTTATTTGTCAAATGCTTTCCTAAATATGATCATCAGTTTTGATCAAGCACATGATTAAATACTGAAACGTCTCATGTAAATGACATTTAGTAGTGCACCTGTTTTGAGGGTGCATCTCTAAAGCCTTACATGATGGAATTATTTTTGACATATGCATTGAAATTATAGCCACAATAGTATGCATTATCTTTACCGCAATTATTGCCTACGCGATAGGATAATATAACACAGATTTTTATTGAAAAAATTGCAGCGTAATTAAAAATCACAATATATCATAGTTAATAAATCTGACTTAATATATTAACAAAAATGCACAAATGGAATGATTGTATTTATTTATTTATTTTTTCACAAGCTCTTTGTCATCAGAGATGACAGAATTTTCTTGAAATTTGCATCCACCCCTCCTCCATCCGCATGAGGAGTAAACTGGGTGGGGACTGCAGCTGTCTGCAGAAGCTCATATCTAGCCTGTGCAGCAGATGACTGGATTTCTATTCCTGTTCTGTTCCACAGCTGTTATTATCTCCATTGAGATTTTACATTAAATGCTTTTATGCATTTTATTAATTTGCTAAGGTTGTTTCTTATTAAATTCATAGGAGCTGTCTATTTAAAAAAATAAGAAATGTAACAGTGCAACTGAATATTTGAGATGTTAAGAAAAATGGTATTTTTTTTAAAACCCATATTCATTAAGGAACATTCTGGATTCCCTTTCAAATAGCGTGTTAAGTCCTTGAGAAAATTCAGTTGCTGCTTATAAAAGCCTCTTTAAAATAAAGGCTGTTCCTTTATTGAAATCCATACTCTATTGTAGACCTTTAAGATGGCATAAATGGGAAAAGGTGGATTTCTGTCAACATTTTTATTGTTCTCTTTCGACGGTAGTCAGACACGGTCTGGCAAGCCTGTTCTATGTGGGTGGGGCATCTGCCTTGTTCCCATTCTGCTGCCTCATTCCCATTGAATAAAGAGAACTGACTGCGTTCTTTGTTCTTTTTTGGTAACCTACTAAGTCCTTATCATGCCAGTTCACTTCTTGCATGTCTGTCCTTAAAATAAATATAATTAAGCAGGTGTTCACAGTGCATTCATGATTCCAACGGAAGACGTTTATGGTACATTTCTGATGAAATGTCAGTCATGCATTTTTGTTGTACCCAAAATATTAAACAAATGCAAATGTCAACTCTGTATGTTTTGAGAGCTAGCAATCCAATAAAAAGGTTTTGATTTAATTTTCCCATTTCTTTCCACAGCGTGAGTGCATCTCTATCCACGTTGGTCAGGCTGGAGTCCAGATCGGCAATGCCTGCTGGGAACTGTATTGTCTTGAGCACGGCATCCAGCCGGATGGGCAGATGCCCAGTGACAAAACCATTGGAGGAGGTGATGATTCCTTCAACACCTTCTTCAGTGAAACTGGAGCTGGAAAGCACGTCCCCAGAGCTGTGTTTGTAGATCTGGAGCCCACTGTCATTGGTAAGAGGATGGGACCTAATTTGAGCTATTTTGTATTTATTTATTTCCGTTTTCTAAACATAGACCTGTGTTTCCAGATGAGGTGCGCACTGGGACATACCGTCAGCTGTTCCACCCTGAGCAGCTCATCACTGGAAAGGAAGATGCTGCCAATAACTACGCCCGTGGTCACTACACTATTGGAAAGGAAATCATTGACCTGGTGCTGGACAGGATTCGCAAACTGGTAGGCAGTTGTAAATAAATACATCCTTAAAATGAATTATATATTATGTTGGGTTAATAACCAAACTGTTTCTCTTTCTCAACCGTAGGCTGACCAGTGCACAGGTCTCCAGGGTTTCCTGGTGTTCCACAGCTTTGGTGGTGGAACCGGTTCTGGCTTCACCTCTCTGCTGATGGAGCGTCTGTCTGTGGACTATGGCAAGAAGTCCAAGCTGGAGTTCTCCATCTACCCCGCTCCTCAGGTCTCCACCGCTGTTGTAGAGCCTTACAACTCCATCCTGACCACCCACACCACCCTAGAGCACTCCGACTGCGCCTTCATGGTAGACAATGAGGCCATTTACGATATTTGCCGCAGGAACCTCGACATCGAGCGTCCTACCTACACCAACCTCAACAGGCTGATCAGTCAGATCGTGTCCTCCATCACAGCCTCCCTCAGGTTTGATGGTGCCCTCAATGTCGATCTGACAGAGTTCCAGACCAACTTGGTGCCCTATCCTCGTATCCACTTCCCATTGGCTACCTATGCCCCAGTGATCTCTGCAGAGAAGGCTTACCATGAGCAGCTCTCTGTGGCTGAAATCACTAATGCTTGCTTTGAGCCGGCCAATCAGATGGTGAAATGCGACCCACGTCACGGCAAGTACATGGCTTGCTGCCTGTTGTACCGTGGTGATGTGGTGCCCAAAGATGTGAACGCCGCAATCGCCACCATCAAGACCAAGCGCACCATCCAGTTTGTGGACTGGTGTCCCACTGGTTTCAAGGTCGGCATCAACTACCAGCCTCCCACTGTGGTTCCAGGTGGTGATCTGGCTAAAGTGCAGAGGGCCGTGTGCATGCTGAGCAACACCACAGCTATTGCTGAGGCCTGGGCTCGTCTCGATCATAAGTTCGATCTGATGTACGCCAAGCGCGCCTTTGTGCACTGGTATGTGGGTGAGGGTATGGAGGAGGGCGAGTTCTCAGAGGCCAGAGAGGACATGGCTGCCCTGGAGAAAGATTACGAGGAGGTCGGTGTCGACTCCATTGAGGGTGAAGGAGAAGAAGAGGGAGAGGAGTATTAAAATACTCACTAAATGTCTGAAATTAAAACAGTAGACTGGTAATTTACACACGATATACATGAGGTATCAAGTGTAAAGTCTGCTCCTAAATGTTACAGACACATTCTTGATCTGTTGTTGTATTGTTATGGCCAGTATGATTATTATTTGTGGAAATTGATTGCCAAATTTTGACTGAATAAATTGATGGTGATGTTAAATAAATCTGTCTGCGTGCAGTTCTTAACAATCTTTCTTGCGGATGTTAACATAAGCTGACGGTTTTAAGACATTCCAGGCATTCAAGAGAAGTAATCTGCTTACTAACCAGTTTCCACAGGTCAACTGATGGCCTTTGACAGGTTTAGCTTCCAACCACTTTGGATGAAGGAAAAGTAGATTAGTACTCACTCAGAAGTTGGTATTAAGGCCATTCTAGGTTTTTAGGGAGGCACAAATGAGTTACAGCAGTGAAATGACAGGTCATGGTATCAAAAAGGTCTTGTAGTAAAAAGCCTTAATTGGATTTATTTTTATAATCCAGAAATCTGACAATAATGTCTAAGATAAAAGGCCTGAAAGTAATAGCAGCTTTTGTGATATTTTATTCAATTGCTTAAAAAAATTCTTGTTGACCAAAAATTTATCTTATTTGAATTTAAAGTACAAAATTATCCTTTGTAGAAAAAGGATTTGGGGTCAAATGTGTATAAAAGAATACGCTATTCAAAATACTGGTAATGTAACATTACTTTTTTAAACAGAATTCACACTACTCCTTTTTTCTGATCTGCTGTCTGCTGGTTCATCAGGCCCCAGAAGAGCACTGGCATTGAGCTCCCGCCAGCGTCTTTAGATTGGCATGCAGCAGGATCCTCAGTCAGCCTTTGATACCCTTTGAGACGTCTAGAAAGGTTGAAAAACAAGGCCAGTTAGTGTTTTCCAACCAGTTTTACCAGTTAATGTTCACACTAATTTGCTTACTGATTAAAGTTTTGGGAAATCTAGAGCAGCAGGTTGAAAAAATAATAATGATTCATGAATAATTCATGCTAAATGAATAAATCAGTGCATGGATATTTTGCTATGCTGGAATGACTTACTTATATGCAAAAGCCACAGCACCCATTGCTGATACGACAGTCAGGATGCCCAATAAAAGGGCAGCGGCACCTGCAGATGTCAACCTGGAACTTGCTAAATAAAGACATGTAAGATGAATAAACAGCACTGCTATTATTTCGGAGCACCCTGCTTAATGTATCAATAGTAAATAGATGAACTCACCTATGTTAATATTAACCCTGGCATTTGTGACAGCCAGACTGTCATCATTCATCATGGACACATTGACACAGAAGATCCCAGTGTCGTTGAAGAAGTGTCGAAGGATGAGTTGGCAGTCTGAGGAGGGGTTCACAGCATTGCAGATGGTCGTAACTGGCACATGGCAGTCTGCATCTGACACTACAGTGCACACTTCAGTGGGGAGGCTAGAAAGAAGAGGTAAGGTTGTGAATGCTCCATCAGGCAGGATTTTGTGGTTCCAGCTACATGTTTTGCCAGATCTCACCTTCCTTGGCAGGAAACAGTGAAATCAACAGCACTCTGCTCCATCTCTGTTAGCAAAAAACCATCAGCTACAGCCACCTGGATGATCTGCACACTCTCAATGCCCTCTGAGAACACAAACTTACTTTACTCTTCAATACACGACACAAACAGTTGAAGTCAAAAGTTTACATATACCTTGCAGAATCTGCAAAATGCTAATTATTTCACCAAATTAAGAGGGATCATACAAAATAAATGTTCTTTTTTTATTTAGTACTGACATGAATAAGTTTTACAATTTGGTTTACATTTACATATAGTGCACAAGAGACAATACTAGTTGCATTTATAAAAATGACACAGTTCAAAAGTTTACATACACTTGATTCTTAAAACTGTGTTGTTACCTAAATGATCCATGAAATGTGTTGTTTTGTTTAGTAATACTTGTACTTGAGTCCCTTGTTTGTCCTGAACAGTTAAACTGCCTGCTGTTCTTCAGAAAAATCCTTCAAATTCTTTGGTTTTTCAACATTTTTGTGTATTTAAACCTTTCCAACAATGACTGTATGATTTGAGATGCATCTTTTCACACTGAGGACAACTGAGGGACTCATATGCAGCTATTACAGAAGGTTCAAACACTCACTGATGCTTCAGAAAGAAACACGATTCAATAAGAGCCAGGGGGTGAAAACTTATTAAATTTGAAGATCAGGGTAAATTTAACTTATTTTGTCTCCTGGGAAAATGCAAGTATCTTCTGTAGCTTCTGAAGGGCAGTACTTAATGAAAAAAAATATGATTCTAATAAAAAAAATAAGAATAAGAAAAATGTACACAACTTCATTCTGTTCAAAAGTTTACACTCCTGGCTCTTAATGCATGGTTTTTCCTTCTGAAGCATCAGTGAGCGTTTGAACTTTCTGTAATAGTTGCATATGAGTCCCTCAGTTGTCCTCAGTGTGAAAAGATGGATCTCAAAATCATAGTCATTGTTGGAAAGGGTCCAAATACAAAGGATTTGTGGTACCTGAAGAACAACAGGCATTTTAACTGTTCAGGACAAACAAGGGACTTATGTACAACTATCACAAAAAAAAAAAAAAAAAAAAAAAAAAACACACACAGCTGTGGATCACTCAGGTAATAACAGAGTATCAAGAATCAAGTGTATGTAAACTTTTGAACAGGGTAATTTTTTTTAAATAAATTTAACTATTATTTTCTCTTGGACTATATGTAAATGTCTTTTATGTGAAATATCATATTCAGGTCAGTACTAAATAAAAAATAACATGTAGTTTGTATGATCCCTCTTATTTTATTAAAATAATTAACATTTTGCAGATTCTGCAAGGTGTATGTAAACTTTTGACTTCAACTGTAAAAACGCAGTACTGCTCAAGGAAGGAATCTCACCAATAATCTCAATATCAGTTGAGAAGGATCCATAGCGGTAGATCACACAGTCATTTGTGTTTGGAGCCTGACGCTTTATTATGGATACATGGGCCTGGTTTTCAATATGGTCTTCTTTGATTTTCGCTTCCATGTCAGCAGCTGTTTTGAAAATTTGTGTTCAAATTTATATTAATATATTATTTTTTATTATTATACATTATAAACACTATTATGTAAATTTACATAATTAAATTATATTAACTGAAATTTTTAAATATTTCTAACTGCAACTCACCAGTTGCCTTCAGTTTTGTCTTTGTTGCAGTATTCAAAGTTGCAGACATCTCAGATGCAGATCTAAGATCAAAGACCTTCTCAAGGCTTGATCTTGTTGGAACTCCATTTGTAGGTGCGGGTGGAATAGTTTTCATTGTAGATGCAGGTGTGGATTTCTGAATGGGAGCTGAAGACTTACTGGTAGCTTGATCTGTTGAATCATAAAGTAAATGATAAATATTTTAACTGTTACACTGACTGAAATTAGGCTAGCACTGCTTATTTTCAATGTCACTAATTTAAGCATAGATAAACAAGCAAATGTTGTGTGATGGAAACGTTTAGTTAATGTATTAACTTTTAAAGAATATTTTATTTTTACACAACTACATTTTAATAACTATATCTTTCCTCATTATTTCGAAACGAACAAATCAAACTGCTCCGAACCCGAGACGTTCAATGAATGAATCATTATTTTCTTTTTGACGGATCTGTTGAAATGAACGATTCACTGGCAAATTGACGTGATCCGATTGCTGTCGACTGATGCCGCGAAATGTAAGTGACTAATCCTGAAAAATATTAGCAATGTTTATTGTAAATGCAAAGTTTGTTTAGGGTATGACTGTAAGTTGCCAGTTAACATTTTGCTGTAAAACGCGAGCTGTTGTTGAAGCTCATTGTGTGAAATACTTAAGAGCTGAGGACTAACGTTAGTTTACTATACTAATTCATAAGACTGAACTCGGACCTATTTTAAAGGAGTAGTTCACTTTCAGAACAGAAATGTACAGTTAATGTACTCACCCCCTTGTCATCGAAGACGTTCATTTCTTTCTTTCTTCAGTCATAAGGAAATTATGTTTTTTCTGAGGAAAACATTTCAGGATTTCTCTCCAAACATCCAAACATCCAAAATGCAGCTTCAAATGGCTCTGAACGATCACAGCCGAGGAAAGAAGGTCTTATCTAGCAAAACGATCGGTTATTTTCTTAAAAAGAAAGACAATTTATATACCTTTTAACCTCAAACGCTCTGTGCACTTTGTGTAGAGATTAAAAAGAATATAAATAGAATTTTTTTATTAAATAACTGATCGTTTCGCTAGATAAGACCCTTCTTATGGGATAATTTAGAGCCCTTTGAAACTGCATTTTTGACGTTCAAACTCGGGGGCACCATAGAAGTCCATTATATGGAGAGAAATCCTGAAATGTTTTCCTCAAAAAACAATTTCTTTTCGACTGAAGAAAGAAAGACATGAACATCTTGGATGACAAGAGGGTAAGTACAAGTCAATGCACCTGCAGTGATGTGTTCAGTAGGACGGATGGGGCTCTCAGAGGTGAGGGTGTTGATGGTGGGATGAGCCTCAGTTGGAAGGATTGGTGGAGTGGCACAAGATGAATCTGGAATAGCTGCTTGTACAATAACTTGGGGCTTGAAAGAACCAGCTGCGATGTAAGTATGTGTGACAGTGAGTTCCCTGGAGATTACAGTGCCACTGCCATCCCCGAAGTTCCAGTTAAAAATCACATCTGATTTGCTTAAGTATTGACTGGGGTCGTGAAGGGTGACGCTGAAGGCCACTGCTCTGTTCTGAATGAATTTCTGATCGCCTTCATCTTTGTCATTCACCTGCGTCAGGGAAACCGCAAAGGGAATCTGGTCTGGAATCACAGGGATTAAATATATTGCATCAGTTAAACCGTAAAACCACTGGTTCTTAAAGGATCAACATTACGTTATGCTTACCAGTGATACTGAACTGTGTGGATGCATATCCAATAGGGATGAATTTGTCTTTTTGCCTGTAGTGATAAATGACAACATCCATCATGTAAGAGCCAAGAGGAACGTCATCAGTGCCGATGGTCAGTGATGAGGAAGGGCTATCGCACACCTGCCAGTATTTTCCTGTCAGACACAACAGAGGATTGTCAGGAAGATTAGATGACTGTGCATCACAGAACAGTAAGTGCTTCTTTTCTTACCCCAGGTTTTCCATACAAACACATAGGGAGGTTGCTTGTCTCCTTGTTTAGAAAGGAGAGGAGCATGCGGGAACACAGCGCTCCATTCATCAGCAGAGTTCTCCTCGGGATAGACAGGCTCACCCTCGTGGAATTGTGTGCCTAAATTAGAAAAGTTGCCACTTTTAAGATTGATACAGCTAAACTGCAGAATGTACACTTCCAGTCAAAACATTCTAGTCTCTTCTGCTCACCAAGTCTGCGTTTATTTGATCCAAAAGTAAAAGTGTTTTGTTTGAATAAATTTTAAAATGTAATTTATTCCTGTGATTTCAAAGCTGAATTTCTAGCATCATTATTCCAGTCACATGATCCTTCAGAAATCATTCTAATATTCTGATTTGCTACTCAAAAAACATTTGTATTATTTTTATGTTGAAAACAACTGAGTAGAGTTTATTTGATGAACAGAAAGCTTTGAAAAACAGCATTTATCTGAAATAAAATAATTTAACATTATAAATATCTTTATCATCACTTTTGATCAATTTAAAGCATATTTTCTAAATAGAAGTATTAATTATTAATTTCTATACCCCCTCCAATGAATGGTATAGTGTATAATGCTACAAAAGCTTTTTATTTCAGATAAATGCTGATCTTTGGATATTTCTATTCATCAAAGAGTCTTTAAAAAAAGCTCAACTGTTTTAACTGTTGATAATAATAATAATACATTATTTCTGATAATAAAGAATGATTTCTGAAGGATCCTGTGACCCCATTATCTTTGACCCCAGGAACAAATTACATTTTAAAATATATTCAAACAGAAAACAGTTAATTTAAATAGTAAAATTTTTCAAAATTGTACCGTTTTTGCAGAATCTTACTGTTCAAAAACTTTTGACTGCTAGTGTACATTTTCATTTTTCTAAATAGTATGAACTGAAGATGAAAGAAACATACCACTGATTGTGCAGTTTTTTGCCCAAACAACTTGTCCATCTGGCAAGACCTTCTGGTTGTGAGGGAACACAATGTCAATGGTGAAAGTGATTTTGGCACCGGTCAAGGTGGGTGCATCATTTCCCACATCAAACTTCAGTTGTCCACCTGTAGAAATGTACGTTTATGATTTTTTAATGTACTGATGCTTTTATCTACACACAAATAAATAGGTTTTGCAGTGATGCCATAGAAGAACCATTTTGGGTTCCTCAAAGAACCTTTCAGTGAACAGTATTTTAAAAGAACGTGTGAAGAACATTTCAATCTTCACACATAAAGAAACTTTTGTACAATGTAAAGTTTTCATGGCTGTTAAAGGTTCTTCATAGAACCATCGATGCAAATAAAGAACCTTTAGTTTTAAGTTGTAGAACCTCAGTTTTGTATTACCTATAACACCTTTCAGTGATTGGTTTTTAAAAGAACCATTCATGACCCTGCTGTAAATATATCAAAACTTAATTTTTGATTAGGCATTAGGGCTGCAACGATTCGTCGACATTGTCGACAAAAATCGATAATAGAAATAGTCGACAATGAATTTCATTGTCGATGTTGTCGCCAGACATGTTTTCTCCGACCGAGTGAGGCATCTCTCTGCCGAGAGTCGCACATAGGCATTAGCTTCTATGCTGAGCGATAACATACAGAAATGGCGGCGTCCAATGCACTGAATGCAGCAGCTGCGCGTACCAAAACACGCCCGTTTCACACATACTCCGTCGGCAGTGCGTATTTTTTTTCCACACCCATGTTAACGGATTACAACGTTCACCATGTACGGACTGTAAACGCGTTCTGTGTGAGCGCAAAACGAGTCCGTGCTGCTTCTGCACCGCATACGTAACGCACACGGACTGTAGACGCAATGCAGACTGAGTATGTATGAAACAGGAGTAAAGTTTGGGAGCATTTTAGCCTGCTACGGCGAATAAAAAGATTACCTGCATGGTTTGTAAAGCAGTCCTTGTGCATCACGGCAGCACCTCTGTGATGCACGAACATTTAAAGAGAAAGCACGTCGGACAGTTGAATGAAACAGAGTTTGGCTGGCCTCGGTAAGATTTAAATAACATGGAAGCCAATACGTTTTGTTTTGGATACATGTTTGTTTACGGTATTATTGCTGCTGATGTGCCTGCCCCTGGTTTACAGGAAGAAAATGTTTACTTGATTTTAATTTATTTTTTCTTATAAAACAAATGTGCCTGTCCTTTAAAAAGATTATAGAGTTTCTTAATTTATGCATTTATGTCTGTACTGACCGATTACTGTGCCTAAATGGTTTTAGACAGGGCATTTTTATTTACTTTTAGTATGAATTGGCCTATCAGCAGCAAAGTTCAATAAAATATGCATTTTTCATTGAAGTACCCCCTTCTTTCTTGTATTTACTATAATTTTCCACATAATTAAAGCAATCTCATGCTAAATTTGAGAAAAATTGAATAATTATCCGATTAGTCGACTAATCGTTTCAATAGTCGGTGACTAGTCGACTATTAAAATAGTCGTTAGTTGCAGCCCTATTAGGCATATGCATTGCTAAGAACTTCATTTGGACAACTTTAAAGGGAATTTTCTTAAAATTTAGATTTTTGCACATTCAGGTTCCAAATTATCAAAGAATTGACCCATATGACTGGTTTTGTTGTCCAGGGTCACATTTTTTCATAGTGTGAAGCAAATTTTTCAACTAAAGAATCTTTTGTGCAATTGAAAGTTTCCATGGATGTTAAAGGTTAAAAAAAAAAAGTAAGAGTCCACATCAAATTCCATCGCAAAAACAGCTTTTTTAAACACTTCTAAACATCCAATATAGAAAATCTAGTTCTTTCTTTCAATACTGCATTTTATTACCTGTCCAGCTGTTTTTGTAGCGTGGGTCTCCATCTTTCCACATGGGGAACCGTTTTGTATTCCATGTCTGATATTGACTGAATCTAGATTTCGAGTTGCTTCTGTCAACTTGTTCTAATGCAGAGAAAAAAATAAATACATACATAACTGAATACTGAATACTCTCAATAATATGAGAGTAAAGGCACTGGAAGCCTTTTAACTCTCATTTGACAATAAAAGCCACAAACTTTAAAGTCTACTTAGTTGAGCCAATGAGAGGCAGGGCATGTGACCGGATAAAAAAAATTAAGCACACTTTCTGCAGTGTTACCCCAAATCCTGTGCATGTGATGGTCAGCTGTCTATGTGACCACACTTTGGGCTTTACTGCATAAAGGCGGGACTTGCTTTCAGAGCACATAACTCAAAATACGAATGCAGTGTTACAATTATGAATGAAACAGTGGGTGCTGCACCAGATTATGGGTATCAAAGACAACACAGAAATGATAAGTTTTTAAGTATTATAAGTTATACAATCTATTAGTTTTTATTTGATCTGATTAGCTAACACACATTGTGACCAATCTTGGAAAATTCCCAGACTTTCTCGTGTGCCACATTGTTACTGAACTTTTAACGAATAAAAGGCGGTCAAGGAGATCAGGACGTTGTCATGCAGCATTAAATCTGCCTGTAGGCTTTAGGAATTTTAGCAGTGCAGGTTATAACTAAAATAATTAACTATTATAGTTATTCTTTCCAATTCAGGTAAGAACCCTGCACTAAACATAAACACTGGTCAACATAATTCCATTATATAACCAGGGAAATGCAATATACAAGAATATGATGCTGTACAATATATCTAAATAAATAATATTGAAATGTTTACTTACTTGTTAAGGCAACAGACAAACAGGTCACTAGCAATATTCTTGAAAGCAGCTTCATTGTTTCACTTTATTGGCACCTTAACGAATTTCAGCTTCGAAGACATAGCTCTTTATATAGTCACGTCCTACATCTGGGGCTCAATAGCTCCTCCCATCACTTAAGACCATGCAGGCACGCCCACACACAAACACACACACACACACACACACACACACACACACACACACACACACACACACACACACACACACACACACACACACACACACACACACACACACACACACACACACATAAATGTGCAACATATTCTAGTGTAGCATGTAGCAGTTTAAAATGCCATTAATTATTAATGACACTATATAATTAAAATGGATTTGCAGTTTATAGAGCCTGAGTTGTACTTAAAATATCAATATCATATTGAGAAAAATAACAATAAAAAAGATTAAAACATCTAAATAGTTCTGAACCTTAGTGCTGCAAACAACCACGAAGAACCTATTGTTTGTGTAAAATGGTTGATTCGACATTTTAAGGCTTTTTTTTTTTTTACTTTTAAGGGTCACATTGAGATTACAAACACTTTTCCAAGTTGATCTTATTTTAATGAGGAACCAAGTTGGAGAATGCTTACATGTGATATTAGTGGACCTGCATGTGGCTAGACATCTGACGCTTTTAATAGCATTGTTTCTTAAATGGGTCAGTGGCCATAAGCCAATGTGCTTTTTCTGCCACATTTGAGCATTTTGCAATTTAATACCCTAACAAATGCAAGAAACTGCATTTTCAGATTTGGTCCTAAAGATAAACATGCTTGTTAATATCGAGATGTGAGTGAAAAACAATGCTATATGCAAATGAAGGGAAATGGTGGCGGATTTACTCTAGATGGCTGGTACAGTCATGCGAGATCAAGGATGGCTGACTCCAAGAACAATAGCCTATTCAGGTTTGAGCGCACATTCACTGTGAATGCGGCACAAATCATCTACATTTTGTGAATACTAATGCACAGAGGTTAACAGGTTTGTTTTCGCACTATATATCAGTGAAATACTTTACTGAAGGAAGGGACAGAGTGCTCTTAATTGTCAAAAATAATGGCACATTGCAAAAAATATTGTTAATATTTTATCAAAATAAGAGGGATCGTACAAAATGCATGTAAGTTTTTATTTAGTACTGACCTGAAAAATATATTTCACGTAAAAGACATTTACATATAGTCCACAAGAGAAAATAATAGTTACATAATGCAAACATGTGTGTGATTATTATTACTATGTTGGTACTGAATGATCCACAGCTGTGTTTTTCTTATTGAGTGACAGTTGTTCACAAGTCCCTTGTTTGTCCGAAACAGGTCCTGCAATTTTTTTTATTAAGATTTTTGTGTATTTGAACCCTTTCCAACAATGACTGTGATTTTGAGATCCATCTTTTTACACTGAGGACAGCTAAGGGACTCACACGCAACTATTACAGAAGGTTCAAACGCTCACTGATGCTTCAGAAGAAAACAATGCATTGAGAGTCAGGAGGTGAAAACTTTTTGAATTTGAGGATCAGAGTAAATTTGACTTATTTTGTCTTCTGGGAAATAAGCAATTATTGTCTGTAGCTTCTTAAAGGCAGCACTAAATGAAAAACAACCCTAGATATTTAGGCAAAACAGGAAAATGTGTACACATCTTCATTCTGTTCAAAAGTTTACACCCCTGGCTCTTAATGCATTGCGTTTCCTTCTGGAGCATCAGTGAGCGTTTAAACCTTCTGTAATAGTTGCATATGAATCCCTTAGTTGCCCTCAGTGTGAAAAGATGAATCTCAAAATCATACAGCTGAATATGTCAGAGGGACCTGACATATTTTTTTAAAGAAAAGCAGGCAGTTCAGGACAAACAAGGGGCTCATGAACAATTATCACACAAAAAAAAAAAAACACATACAAAGCTGTGGATCATTCAGGTAACAACAGAGTATTAAGAATCAGGTGTATGTAAACTTTTGAACAGGGTAATTTTTTATAAATTCAACTATTGTTTTTTTTTTGTGGACTACATGTAAACATCTTACGTGAAATATCTTATTCAGGTCAGTACTAAATAAAAAAATAACATGCATTTCTGCAAGGTGTATGTAAACCTATGACCTCAACTATAATTTTGGGTTGAAATCTGAATTATGACTTACTCTAATTCAGGCAATGTTCCATTAATAAGTCATCAATAAAACAATACGTTACACATTACGGCTAGACAAAAATGCCTGGAATGGAAAGTTAATCAGGATTACGGCAGCTCTTGTGACTTTTTGGTTTACCCGGATTTTTGGCTTTTCAGCATCCTTACAAAAAAAAAAAAAAATCAGATTTTCAGAATTGTTTTAAACAGCCACATTTAACATTCCTTGTTTATTCTTGTATCTCTTTATTCCAGCACTGAATTCAAAGGCAAACCATGAAGGTGTTGACATCAGGTGGAAGCAAAACTGGTCGATTTGTCGTATAAAAATCTGAAAAGTGAATTTACTGCAAGAAGCATGAGTAGAACGTCTGTCACATTATAACAATTTACACTGCAATCGGTAAGAAAAACACCCACAGGTATGTTTCTCATAAAACAGTATTGTACATCAACCACATTTATAAAAAGGAACCAAGTTCACAAAAATGCAAACCTTAACTTCTGACAAGAAACACCCCGACAATTCAAAACCTGAGAGTTCATGTGGTACCACTAAAACACAGAAAACAGTATATACATTTGATAAAACGCTATATTCTTGAGACGGAGGTACACAGAAAATACAGTGGTGACATGAATTGCATTAGACCCACAGAACGCCGCCTCTCTTCAGTCTTACTGAACCAAACTAGAAACCAGCAAACACAAAAGTAAAACATGATCTTAAAACCTTCAATCTTCATTCGACTAAGGAAGGACAAAACAGGGACAGGAAATGAGGAGTGCATCATATAGGGAATATATGCCAAAACTGTGAATAACAGATCTTTTATAGCTTATAGTGTGTTTCGTATGATTTCACAATGCTCCTGAAATGTTCCTCAACATCTACAGGCGTAATCAGGAAACCTTAAAAGTACGCCGGAATCCCTGCTAACATCTTAGTAAAAGAATGCAACATTTACTCTGACAGTAGAAACTCAATTTCATGCTTCCACTTTTTTTGTCCATAAAAACTGATCAACGAAAGTCATGCCATTAATTCAGGACAGTTAGAGAAGTAATCTGCATTATTAACTGCATACACAAACATGATCAAGCAAGATATGGAGACAATCTTGTTAAAGGTACAAACCGATTGGCTCAAAACAGTTAAGTTCCCACCAGTTTTAATTTCATGAATCAGGATCGGATGGCTTATCATTGTCATGACCTTGACACGATTACAAAGCTGAACAAAAATGGAGGTATGACTACAAACAAACATGAGCGGGCAGCATTCTCACCATTCGCTCTACAAGTGTCAATCTGAGTGTTCAAATACAGACAATAACAATTTAATGAGACAGTCATCCAAAAATAGAGATATGCTGGAGCCCCCACACAGTTTCATTATATGGACAAAACCACTTTTGTGAGAAGTCATACAGGTTTAGAACAACATGAGGGTGAGCAAATGACAGAATTTACATTTTTTTTTTGGTGAACTATCCCTTTAAGGTTAAAAAATATTAAGCTTTGTTGGACAACAGTACCACCATTTTAAACATCAATCATTTAAAAATGCAGACAGAATCATTTTTTTAAAGAAGCATCAAAAGAAGTTAGTTCCACTGAAAATTGGTGGAAAAATGGATTTTTACCCATCACAGATTCATTTTCACTCAAGTTTAAAGGCCATTTCTAAGTCAGTTCTATCATAAAATGACAAACAGCCTGTATCTGGCAGCATTTGGGTTTGTGTAGAGACAAAAACGAAATTAAACAATGAAATGAGTACAAGCTGGACATACTGTTGTGTATAGTGTATCATAAACAAGTGTGATTTTCAACAACCATTTAAAACAATGACTGCATCTGACTCTGAATCTAGAATCGTAGGTCTACTGGACATACTTTCCCGAATTTTTTTTTTTTGGAAAAATAGCCAATTTACAGAATTAATACAAAGCTGAAGGATAAAAAAAACAAGACACCACAAATATTTACCAAACATTACTTCAGTGACTATTCATATATTAGAAACATACATTTTGATGCAAATATTGGGGTTCGTATGTCCATACATGACGTGTCAAGTAAATACAGACTGGGAAGCAGGTTACAACAGTATAAAAATAAATCCAGATATCGTCTGACGCGTTCAAGCAACGACTGCTAATAACTATGGTTTTAAAAGGCTAATAATAAATACCATACTCGATAAAAAAAGACATATATTGTTAGCAAGACTTAAATCCATACATAAAACAAAAAACATTTTCCTTTTTGCATTCAGTTACACTTTTTAAAGAGGACGACGGGTCCCTCTCATTCAGTAATACATACCCTTAACTCCATTATGCTTTTCTGTTAGCGCTGATATAAAACTGAGCAACATCAAAAATAGTATGTACAATTTTTTTTCAATAAATAACATTTTTGCTTTTTTTTTTTGCAATATTTTGTTCTATTATAACATTATTGCCACAGATGGGTGTTGTGAACACACTCGCTCGCACAAAACGCAAGACAACATGAGGGCAAAGATTCACCGGGTACATTTTTTGCCTTACATTACTCTGCTGTCAAACTCAATATCACAAAGTTAGATGCACGAAGGATTCCCAAGACGGCTGATTTGATCAGCGTGTGTGGACGGATGAGTGGAAAGGAGTTCATTTGGGCAGAGGCGGCAGAGGTGGAGGTGGTTCTGAGGGTAAAGGTGGTGCCTGGCCTCCTCCGCGAGCGTTACTGCTAAATCGGTACTCTCCGTACTGAGAGCGATAGTCAAACATCTGAGGTTGCGCCGGCTGCACCCCCTGCGCGCTGAGCAGCGAGTTCAACATGTCAAAAGTGTCCTGGTACTCGTTGGACTGGCTGCCCGAATTGTGGCCGTTCGTGTCGGCTTTGTCCGACTTGGAGTGCGAATAGTTTCCCTGATGGTGCGAGAGGCTCAGCGAGGGAAGGATGTCGGACCCCTGACCCATCGCGTGGGAGGGCACTCCGGAAAGCGTCGGCAACTGAAACGAGTTTCTGGACGATTTGCTGACTTTCGAGGGATGGGTGCCGGATGGATCCGGCAAGTGGGTTCTTTTTCGGGACGAGGATGACGAAGAACTCGTTCGCACCGAATCACCTGAGACCTTTTTGCTACTTCCTGACGCGCTGGCAGAACTCGAGTGTTTTTGTGCTGAGGATGAGGAAGACGATGTTGATAAAGAGCCGGTGGCGGAAGAGTGGTGGTGGTGATGGTGATGATGATGGTGGTGGTGGTGGTTGGAGCGCTCTCGGTGCTTCTCGCGGCTTTTCCCGTCTTCTCCGGATCGCCTTTCTGGAACCCGAATTCGCACTTTAATGTCCTGCTCGGATCCTCGACTGCTGCTGCTGCTGCTGTGCCCCCCGCTGCTGGATTGGCCTGGCACCGGGAAGCGCATTTTTATGGAACTGCGTTCCGATCGTTCGTCCAACGGGATCTTTAGGACGATGGGCGAGGGGTTGTTTACGTCTGAGGAAGTAGAGCTGGACTGCTGGTGGTGATGGTGCTTCTCCTTCCTCTGCTGGTTCATTAGGGCCTGGGCGGCAGTGGCGTATCCCTGTTTCACACTTGCCTCCATGTTCTCCAGCTTTCGTTTCTGCGCCGCCAGCTCGTCGGCGTGCTTCACCCGATACTCGCTCAGAGACAACTTAGCAGGTACGTGAAGCTCGTTGGCGGTAGGCTGCTCTTTGGCAGGACCCTGCCAGTGTTGGGATGAGGGAGCAGCGCTGGGGTCGTCGGCTGAGGAGTCTAAGGAGGAACCGGAGGGTGGGGCGGAGAGACTCATCAGCCCGGCCAATGTGCTGTCGGACGCCGCCATGGAGATCATGTTCATAATGGCTTCTGACTGATCACCATCTTGTACTTTTGATTTCTTTGCCGTTTGACCTGCAGCCTAAAGCACATCAAGGAAGAAAAAAAATTATTAGGAACGTTTTTTTCGAAGGAAGATATTGCTACTTTTATTCAGCAGGAATACATTGAAGTAGATAGAAATGACAGTAAAGATATTTATAATGTTACAAAAGATTTATATTTCAAAGAAATGCTGCTTTTTTAATTTCTACTGATCGAGACTTTTTTTAAGACCTGCACAGATAAAATGATTGCGGTAGGGCAATGTCTATGGTAACAGATTAAACTGTAAAATGATCGTATAAAGCATGATTTAGATACAGGTTTTCACAAAAACAAAAAGTTTTATAAAATGATAAACGTTTCAGCCTTTAATTTTTAAGAATATGGATCAGTCAAAAGTATCAATTAGTATATTATTACAGTTATTATCAATCTATTATTCTATTTAATAACAAATATATTTTACTGTCTTAATTGTTTAGCAGTGTAAAAACATGGGTGAATTGTCACAGTGGTCTGAACAAAAACAGCAGACAGGTTTATTGAAAATGCTAATTCATTTTCTTCCAGCAGATGACAATTTTGGAATGGCAGAAATTAAGCTTTTTTCCAGTAACCACAGTGCATGAAGCACCTCAACACTTGATTTTGATACGTGCAGCAGTCATGCTTATTTAATGAAATCATGGCCTTTTGGACTTTAATCATTACATTAAACTATTGCAATTTTTGTCTTTCTGTGCTCAAATTTGAGACCTCTTAAAAAATCATAATTACGACTTTCTTGTACCATTTAAGACTTTTTCCCCATTTTCACAGACAAGGCTTAAGGCTAGTCCCGGACTAAAGGGACTAGGTCCGGACTAGGTCAATTAGGACATCTACGTAATTTTTATAAATGTGCCTTAGAAAAAAACATTACTGATGTGCATCTTGAGATAAGGCAGTGATATATTTTAAGATCAGTCAATGCAAGTTTCTTTTAGTTGAAACAGCTCAGACTTACATTTTAGTCTGGGACTAGGCTTAAGCAATGTCTGTGAAACCGGGGGTAGTCTTCCTAGGTGGGCCCATTGTATTTGTTGTTGTCTAGATATAACAATGAAGGCAAACTGACTTACTTTCCAGTTTCTGATGCGTTTTAAGCGGCTAGGCGTCTTCTCCAAGATCTGCAGGAACTCATGTGTGAGCTCTGTGAAATCATTATGAAAATCTTTAGGACTTGAGTAAAACAGATTACTTAAAAATCATTTAAAAATCTTTACAGTTTCTTTTCCTGGCTAAAACCCTAAAATGTATTCAAAGGCTACACTGCAGTCCTACTAATGGTTGCTTTTTTAAAAATGACAGTAAAACGGTCTTTAAATGTAAACTGAACTACAAAAAAAACCCCAATGCTTTTAAACAATGAATCAAACATTAAAACAGCCATCACATCCTATTCCAAATATCTAGTATTAAACTTCCGCTCTATTAGATAGACAATTGCCATTTTTTAAAAGAAAATCACTTGCAAAGACATACCATCCAACAGTTCAAGGGTCACTGTGGGGTCAACATACTCCCACCAGTGTTTGCCGTCTGTGGAAACTGGAATTTCCCAGTTGGACCATTTACAGGCCAGATGAATACAAACACAAGCTACGATGGGTGGGCTATACTGCAGGCAGAATGTAGTCAAGTGGAGACTGCAGCAAAAAAAAAAAAAAAAAGCACAAATGAACACCAAAACACAAGACAAATTTGTGACAAACCATTTAACACTATTGCTACACTAGTAATAAATCCACTACTATTCTATAGTTTGCAGTCAGCACGATTTCTGTAATTATTACTTTTATCCAGCATAGATGCATTTAATGTATTAAGATTCAAATTCAAAATTACTATTCAGTATACAAACATGTATTTCAAAAAGTAGTAGGCAACACTGTCAACCTCAGTCTGTTGTATATATGTATGTAAGTGCCAGCCATTTACATTTTAAAAATGTTAATTTTAGCATTTTTAATCTAATTTGTAGTAAAAATGTAAAACTGTATACAATTCTGGTAGTTTGCACATCTGAACATTGATTTGAAAATCAACATACCTGTTTGTTGCCATGAAATATGAGGTTTGAGCCAAGTCCTTGCTCGCTGGAACAACAAAGGAAAGCTCATAATCAGACGTGATCTGTGAGCTTCTTGGGCTAGTAGTACCCATTACTGAGCAATATGAAGCACAGTTTACTGTGAGCAGCTTGTTCTCACCTCGCACAAGCTGAGTACACTTGACAACATGTGTGTGGGGATGATCAATGGTGATCTCAAAAGCTAGAAGGAAGAGAGCAGATAAGAGAGAGACTTTTAGTTTTTTGTTTGAACTACAATGAAACTTCAGTAGTGAAGCCCCAACACAATTTACACAATGAGTGAGTGAATCACAAACATGGGTCTTCCTGAACTTGACTGGTGAAATATCTTTGAGCTCCATGCAAGTGGCCTGTAGGGCGATTTGGTTATAGTCAAAATCTTCAAAACAAATTACCATTATTGGCACGGGAAGAGAATTTTCCAAAGAGCTGATACCAATACCATCTCCTGATATAATACGCTGTAAAAATATTATGCTATTGCAAACAATCCTACAAAAAACTTAAAATATTCCTAAAAACAATTTTATCACAATGAGAAAGATTTGCAGGCTAAATGCCACTGAAGTTCAAACAGGGTTTCTGCAAGTCTTATACAGGCAAATTTAAAACTTCTCAAGACCATTTTAAGACAAAGTAAAGAAATTTTAAGAAAAAAAAAAATGTAAAGGAACACAAACACATTGTTATGGCCTATAACAATGCTTCAGAGTTGTAAAACAAAAACTATAGATGTCCATTTAACTTATTTTACAAAAAACAAAATGTTTGGATGGCTCTGCTTACGACCAGAAGAATATGGAAATAACTTTTACTGTATCTTCTGAAGATATAATTTTTTTGCAGGTTATCCAACATTTAATGTCATTACTAATGACTCTAAGACTTCTGATTTAATTTAAGACCTTTTAGGCCTTAATTTGTGGAAGGGTGAATCATGACTTTTTAAGACATGCAGAAACACTGTAAAACAAAGACATAAAGTCAGCTTAAAATACATTAAAAAAAGACTAAAGCGGATTGAGGTTGGTTCTTGGTACTGATACTGCAAAAAAATATTTGCATGTTACAATGACGTTTTGACATTTTTAGTGGAATCAAGATTAACACAAAATTGATAGAATCTCGAAACCACACACAAGAAGGGCGCATTGCCAGATTGACATGGAAATAAAAATAACAAAGGTGACAGTAGTAATGGCTCTTAATGAGGAGCTTGTAATAGATCGGTTGACTCCTGGGAGTTAGCAGTGAATGAGAGTATATGTGGTTATTTGGTGCATCTCTCTAGTAAGGTGATTCACTGACCCATTCTTGCCCCTCCAAACTTACCCAGGGTCTGGAGTATAATGCTCTCAAGAATGACCAGGTCTTGGGCTTGTTGCAGGTATGTCTGAGATTGAGAGGACAAGCAGGTTACTCACATGGTCTCTTGGTCACGGGCTACATGCTCACTCGCTCTCATCAAATTATTATGACCCTCTTTTTGCACCAAGCCAATCACCTTATCATACAAGCTATGACCTTCCAATTCATCAATACGATAGTTAGATAAAGACTGAAGACAGTTTACACATATCCAACCTGAGAGGGAAAAAATGAGATCAATTCAACAGAAAATATAGAAATATGTGGGTTACACAACCTGTTCAAAAGAAAAGCAATGTTATGGTTGATGCTGTGGTTCTGCTGCTTGAGAATAAATTTGATATTTTTTGATTAGTCGATACAAATATTGTTCTGATATCAGGTAAGAATTTGTGCCAGGCTAAAAAAATTAAACAAAAATACATTTTTGTTTCTAAAAAAAAAAACATCACAAAAAAAACGAAAATCCCCTATTTATTGAGGACATTGGAAAGTACACTAATTCTTAAAGGGATAGTTCAGCCACAAATGAAAATTGTCATTAATTTTACACTCATGCCGTTTCAAACCCAGAAGACATTTGTTCAGCTTCGGAACACACAATAAGATATTTTTTATGAAATCCGAGGGCTTTCTGACCTTGCATAGAGATCCGATATATCCGATACATGATATCCTCGCAAAAATTGAGCAGTGTTTGCATTAGAGCTGCTTGATTAATCTCCATTCAAACACCCACACGATCATATTCCTGAATGACAACAATTCACAATGCGCTGTTCATGCTCTACTGACGCTTACGATGTGAAACAGGTGTTAAAGACATTCATATCTGCATTCATGCTGCTGTTGATCCAGAAAGAGCAACACAAACAGATAAAAGTTTATAGTTTGGGTATAAAGACTTATTGTCTACAGTAGCAATTAAAACGAAAGTATCTTAACTAGAGGTCAACCCATTTAAGGCAATTTATAACCCTTTTTAAGAGCTGCACAAGTCAAATGAACAGTATGAGTGGGGTTGGACAATGTATGGTAGCATATTAAGCAATAAACTGACATGATTTATAATTCAGATACAGGTTTTCACAAAAACAAAAAATCTTATACAATGGCATTTCAGCCTTTATACCATTAAAAGGGATAAATTAAGTATATAATTTATTATATTTATTTAAAACATAAATATTACTGCCTTAATTGTTTAGATTTTTAGAAGGCACATTAACAACTCTATGTGTTTGCTGTATAAAAACATGGGTCGATATTTGCAATACTTTGACCATAAACCATTTGACCATTCCCTAGTAATGACTGTTCACAAAGCAGCATTAACGCTGTTTTATCAGGCATGAAATGAAAATGGCAAAGACATGTTTCTGAAATGAAGACATCCGTGCCGCATTTTGATTTGAAACGCGCAGTGCGCATATTTATTCAATGACATCATTGCCTTTTAAAGTTTTATCCAGCCCTATAGCGATTCTTCCATACCCAACTGTAAGACCTCTTAACATTATAATTAAGACTTTTCTTATACTATTTAACATATTTAAAACTTTTTATGGCCTTAAATTTGATACAACTAAATTGAGGAGTTTTTAAAACATTTTGCTAGCGATTTTGTGACCCCTGCATCTTTAAATATCTACACCTGGGTTTCTCAACTCTGGCCCTCAAGTAGAGCTGCACGATTCTGAATAAAATGAGAATCATGATTTTTTTGAGTGCACCTCAAAAATCTCTTTCATAACAGGAGTTCTGACCTTTTTCACAAACAGACTTTCTTGTTGCCTTTTTCCCTATTACACATTAGAAATAATAATAAATGATTTCAGATGAAAACTTAAAATTTCAAAATTCATTCTTTGAAATTTAATGCATCTTAATTTGCGCGCATTGGGGAGTCGCTCTCTAAACGCAGGGTATTAAAATAGCTTTTGAATAGCGTGCGGGTTTTACTTTTGGTTTCGTTTTAACGACCGCGCGAAACTCTTGGCGGCGCTGAGCGTGCATTCTACAATACAAGAGATTACTTGAACAAAACCATTTAAAAGTGGGTGAACACCAACGGGATTTTAAAAAGCGTGTCCCCATTGGAAATTACGCCCGTGTGAGTGGAACTCTGCCGCTGAGTTATCATTTAATGTGAATGAATGCCGCGTTGTACAGGATATTGAGACAGAGGCGCCATGAATTGCATCTGACAGAATGTGCGCTGAAGATGAAGTTTAAATGGTTATGTAATGCTGGAGAGAACGGCCGGCGAACCTGTCACTGCATCAGCTCACAGCAGTCTGTGCAGTAATTAGGCTAGCAAAGGTTTAATAAAATATCAATATATCAATATCAAAGTAAAATATAAATAAAACATAATTGGCTGAATCGTATAAATGCTGGATTAAGATCGTGAGGGGGGGTCGAATCGAGATCGCAATCTTTTAACGATTAATTGTGCAGCTCTACCCTCAAGGTCCACTTTCCTGCAGAGTTTAGCTTCAACCCTAATCAAACACAGCTGAACAAGCTAACCAAGGTCTTCAGGATCACTAGAAAGTTACAGGCAGATGAGTTTGATCAAGGTTGGAGCTAAACTCTGCAGGAAAGTGGACCTCGAGGGCCAGAGTTGAAAACCCCTGATCTACACAAAGGCTACATTATTGAAATTACAAACACATGGATATTGTGTACTTTCACAATTCAACTGGTACTATTCTAGAACATTCATGATTATCTAATCAAAATATGTTAGTCACACACCGGGCAAAAGTGCAGCTCTGCCTCTAGAAGAACTCGCAGCTATCTGCTATCACACACCCCGGACGCGTCGAGTTCAATACAAGCGGTGGCCTACAAGAGTTTATTTGATCACCAATTGGGCAAAAGAATACTGCTGTCTTTTTTCACTAATGCAGCATCTAGTCAACAAATTAATCACTTAGTAATGATATGAAAACATGCACCACAGTATACTGTGTACACACCGCTTCGTTATCGATGTTTTAAATCCACCTTTTTGCCGATAACCGATAGTTCCATTAATCGGCAAAACCAATACATCGGTCGACCTCTAATTTTAATATCTGGCCACAGCTCTGCACATTTTCGCTCCAACCCTAATCATACACACCTGATCCAGCTAATCAAGGTCTTCAGGATTACTAGAAACTCCAAGCAGGTGCGAGCTGGAGCTGGTTGGAGCTCAACTCTGCAGAGCTGCGGCCCTCCAGGAACTGAGTTTGAGACCTCTGATATAAAGCAAGCAGTATCAAAGGTTTTACCACAAACTCTTTATACTGAGATTGCGAGACCGCTTTTCACCTCAAGGAGTATCGTCACGCTTAATATCGCAAGATCTTTTGCGCTCCAGAATTGGCTCTGTATTAGGGATGCTCATATTGACCGTTTAACCGTTAACCGACAGTAAGAATTTTAACAGATTATTACTATCAGTTTAACGGTTTAATTTCTTTTTTCTAATTTTATTTTTTTACGTTTGCTGCATGGTGAAAAAAAAAATAATAATACTCACGGGCGCGTGTCGAGTGCGGCAGTTCAGACATATTTTACTGAGTAAGCACCTGCTTTACCTTCTCTTAGTTTGTGGGACTGATGTAGTGGCCTATATGCAACACGATGGCAATGGCGATATTGGGTTACCAGAGAATGAATCCGTGAATAAACGTCTTCAAATTCTGAATTAATAGTCTAAAAATATAGTCTAAAAGTGCGCGCTCCCCTTACAATTACTGGAAGGCTGTCACTCATACATTGCTGTAGTTCATGGCAACCTCACAAAGTTAATAAAAAGTAATAATATAACCTTTACACTGTACAATTAATCTCTTATTTACATCATGACTACATTTTCTTTGTTTTTATGAGAGAGTTCGCAGAGGTGTAGAAATCAGCAAAACTGAAACCTGCACTTTGAGTGGTGAGTGGATTGTAACATAGCCGCCTCTGATTGACCACAAATCAACAGATATGTCTGTGATTGGCTACACGTTTCTCTACATATGACCAGTGGATGAAGAGACCCGAATCGCAAATTGAAAGGATTTTTGTGATGGTGATTTTGTCGCGGATCTAACAGTTAACAGGCAGCGCTCCAGTCTATCTGTACAGCATGTCCACATGTTAAAAACTAGGCACACTGAGGTATAGGCTGGCCTGCTATATATTTTTTATGTCTGACGAGAAGAATAAGACCGGTAACGTTAACAGTTCTTCAAAGCGCATAGAAGGATTCAGTGTGTTTTAGTTTTGTCATCTTAATTAGGTAGTTATTTAATCTATACATATTTAGTGTAGGCCTGTTTATATTATTCTTTTTTTTATTTCATTCTGATTTTCTCTGTTCTCAGAAGCGCAGCTAATTTGAGTAACGTTATGTATGAATGCAGTTTTTGTTGTTGCTCTGTATGCTGCTGTTTACACGTTAAAATAAAACATTTGCTTGTATTTTTTATGTATCATCACAGATACTCGTGCATTCTATTTTTATTTTAAACGAATTTATTATTCTAATTTTATCAGTTAACGTTTAATGCTCGGATAACGAGCAGTGGTTGTCGGTCAGGGAAATTAACCGAAATGAGCAACCTTACTCTGTATTTATATTAGACAGGCTGCATTGTTAATTTTGCATGAAAAGATTGTTTTATCGACCTTCTCAAAAACAAGGCTGTTTTCAAAGATTTTCCAGGACTTAAATTTCACAGTCAAATTTAAGTACTTCAAGCACTTTAAGCACCTTGTATGAACCCTGTTTGTTGAATAAAGTCTTTTTTTGTTTTCTTTGCACACAAAATCTATTCTCACAGCTTTATAAAATTACGATAGAACCACTTTAGTAACATGGACTATTTTAATGATTTCCCCTCTCTGGGCCTTGAACGTGTCAGTTGTGTTGCCGGCTACGCAGGGTGGGAAAGCTCTCGGATTTTAACTAAAATATCTTAATTTGTGTCCTGAAGATGAACCAAGGTCTTAAGGGTTTGGCACGACATGAGGGTGAGTAAATGACAGAATTATTATTTTTTAGGTGAACTATCCCTTTAAGAAATAGTTCACTCAAAAAAAACAAATTTAAACAAAGCAAGTACGTGGAACCAATGACTCTCGCAAATGGTTTGAAGGCCATCTCACATTGACACTAGCATTACTTACATCACTCCTAGTGTCTGGTGACGGGTCCTGAGGATTGAGACACGCATGGGTCACCTTAATAACATGTTCCAGCTTGCGAGGCTGTTCTTCTACTTTCGCGGCTAAAAAGAGAGCTGCAGGAGCAATCACCTGTGTAACACATGACAGCAAAGAGATTAGAGTCTTGTCAAATGCAGCCAGCGGTTTTTATAAAAACATGTGGAAGGGTAAAGCACATACATTTCGGTGGAAGCGAGTGAAGGACTGGATCATGTAGAACCGATGCATATAGACAATGGCAGTGTTAATTGTAAGTTGAGACCTAATGGTCCAAAGTTAAGGATTGTAACACATTAAAAGCATTTAAGATAACAGCACAACCGCTCATCTCAACAAACTCAGCATTTCATAATCATCATAACTACTATTAATATTTAGAAGAGCATTAATAAACTGAGCTCGTCAACCACAGACATATATTTTCATTAAATTCTTGTATTTCAGTTCATTAGAGGTACTACCATTTCATTTTAGACACATTAGAGGCATTATTCAAATGTAAAAGTCAAAGTACTCAATCCTGCCAAAGGAAAAACAATTTATCTACTTTCTTTTAATCTAAGGAACACCAATAAACTCAAATAAAAGTGAATAACTCATATTATTCTGTTACTGTCACTGTATATTCTATTTCTGTTTCAGAACTTCTGTCCAACAGGGCAAATCAAGATATGTTTAATAAATGCGAACAGATATATGTTTGGAATGGCATAGATATACATATAAATCTAATACTAGAGTGTAAACAAATGGTACAATGAAAAATATAGTGGAAAATGGAGAGTGGGAATGGCAGTGACACCGGCTGCGCTATTGTTCAGTAGGAGAGACACCTCCAGCTAGGCCCTGCGGCCTAAACTAAACCAAAAAACACCAAACTGGGACATAAATCTTTTATTCCGTTCGCCTTAATCCCATAGTTTCACAGTACGAAAGGCGTGTTTACTGGTAGAGCCGTTTCAGGTGATTATAATGCTGAAACTCAACACCACACAAGCTGCCCAAACCGGCGTCAGTCTCCTCTGAGCAGCTGCCGAGAACGACGCCTCACAAACTGAAAAAGATACACGTTGAGCCGCTGTCCCATGTCCTGCAGCAGGTTAGCAGCTTGCTGTCGGTACGAAAGCTCTTTGTCGGGATCAAGTCCCGCTCGGCGAGATGGACTGTTTTCGATTTGTTCGCGCGTGAAGTACCATTTATTGTTATTTAGCGAAAGCGAAGGGAACGAAGCCGCCATTACTGAGAAGGACAATGTTTTAAAATCTCACTGCGTCACAGGAAGCGCGTCATCGCCGGCTGGTATGCGACTGCGGTGTGGTTTCACTTTAACCCCTTCAGAACTGAATCGTGTTCCACGGACACTCCATTATCTTGATTTCTGCTCCAAACGCGTCCATAAATTATAATTATATTACTTTTTGGTATTTTTAGTTGAATTTTTTTGTAATGCCCATTACCACATTAGAGACACCCTGATATAAGGATCAAACTAAATTATACATAATACATAAAATATACAGTAAATAAAAACCATCATTACTCCAGCCTTCAGTGTCACATGATCCTTTAGAAATCATTCTAATATGCTGATTTGCTTTCAAGCAACATTTTTATTATTATTATCAATATTTAAAACAGTTGAGTATATATTTTTTACAATTATTTGATGAACAGAAGGATCAGCATTTATCTGAAATAAAAAGCTTTTGTAACATTATACACTATACCATTCAAAAGCATGGAGTAGGTATAATTTTTTGAGAAAGAAATGATAGAAATGAATACGTTTATATTGCAAGGATGCTTTAAATTGATGAAGAATGATGTTAAAGACATTTATAATGTTACAAAAGATTTCGGTTTCAGATAAATGCTGTTCATCTGAACTTTCTATTAATCAAAAAACCTGAAAAACTCTACTCAGCTGTTTTCAACATCACAATAATATATATATTTTTTTTAGCAAATCAGAATATTAGAATAATTCAGCTTTGAAATCACAGGAATCAATTATTTTTTAAATATATAAAATATAATAGTAAAAATATTTCAAAATAGTGTTGTTTTACTGTACTTTGGACCACATAAATGCAGGCTTGGTGAGCAGAAGAGACTTCTTTAAAAACAAAGATTGTACTGATCAAAAACTTTTGACTGGTAGTGTACTTAACTTTTTTATTTTATAAAATGGCATTCAAATTACAATCAACTTATTCAACATTATAACGGGCATGGGCACAAAATAACAAGGCTAAATAAAATAAAATAAATCATAGGAGATATCATCAGTCTCAAAATAATTATAACTTTCCACACACACACACACACACACACACACACACACACACACACACAGAGAGAGAGAGAGAGAGAGAGAGAGAGAACTCATATCAATGAGCACAAAATAGAAAAATTATAATAAATTATATTATTAATTATATTTACAATGAAACATTTTATCAACTAAATCCAAGAATATTCCAGCTTCTTTTTTTTTTGATAGGGCATTTAGATTTGAAATATATTGCGTCAGCTATATGTAAGTTTTCTTTGACGTTCAATCGTAACTTTTGCTGTAACATTTTAAATATGATTATCATTAATTCTTGCAGTTTGTAAGTAGGTTGAGTATCGCCATGTCGTCCAGCCTTCTCCAAAATAAAGGTTTCCATGAGACTTTTATTTTGAAATTTTCATTGCTACACATCGTCTTTCATTTATTTGTCGCACTTTTGTTCCTTTCAACCCGATGCGGGAATTTAAAACATTCTATTTTTATTTCAAACCCAGTGCTAAAATTTAGCACAAGTAATAATAACTAATACGAAACGTCCCATGTTACTGTATGTGAACAAACTGCACTTCAGCATCAACTAACGTTACATTTTTTAGAGACGTACTGGCGCCATCCAGTGGTAAACTACAAGCCGACAACGACAGGAGGATGTGTCGAGGGAAAAAGACAGTGACGAATGCGGAAGTGTTTATGTTGTATGTGGTTTAGTCGCTAATACAGTGGCGTGTACTGAACTAAAATGACTAAAGCTAAAAATATCAGCGCTATTCCAATCGATGGATTCAGCAATGTACGCATCACGTCCATATGGAGCTTTCTACAGTCTGTAAGTGTACAGCAACATTACATTCTCTTTGTCATGGTTCACATAAAGCTAACTCAGTTTAGTAGTTTTTTCCCCCAGTACAACCGAAGCCACGTAGATTAAATAAAGAAAACGTATTTTTGTACCTAGGAAGACCTAGTAATAACCATGTGATCTTGTTTCCAGGTTGACTGGTCTGAACCCTGGCTGATGGGTCTGCTGATCTTTCATGTCTTGTGTTTTGCTTTCACCATCCTATCCTGTAAATACTACCGCCTTCAGATCTGTCATTTTCTCTTGATGGGTGAGTTTTTGCAATAAACATGTTATCAGGGTACATTTCTTAAATTATATTGGAAAACACAGCACTAACTTCTTGTAAAGATTACAAAATGGGTTGTGAGTTGTGAAGCACCCCAAATATAATTGATATTTTTACAATTATTTTAAATATGTTAGTTATATATTTAACAGCTAACTTTTTTTTTGTCAGTCGCTATGGTTTACAGTGCAGAATACCTGAATGAGCTGGCAGCGATGAATTGGAGGTGATTATACCCACCATAACCCTCTGACATGATGTTATGTCTTTTATTGTTATACTGAACACATCTGAATTTTGTTTTTAGGTCTTTTTCAAAGTTCCAATACTTTGATTCAAAAGGAATGTTCATATCACTAGTATACTCAGTCCCGCTCTTGCTCAACACTATTATTATCGTGGTAAGTTTTCCTTTTAGCATATTCTTCTTTATATATATAATACCACTCAGGGCTCTACACTTACTTTTCTGTCTTTTCTGTTTTCCAACTTTAAAAATGTAGGAGCACAGTCAAAATTTCAAGAGCACATAAAAAAATCTGATTAAAAAAAAGTAGCCTTTATGAGGTGATATTTGACTCCTTAAAGTGATTAACAGGGGGATTTTGTTTTTACCTTTGTAATGGCATTTTTCTAACTTTATTATGTAATGTTTTATGTCACTTTTTTTAATTAACAGAATAAGAACAAGTTACCAATCAAATGAAATCAGTATTAACAAAATTAATTTGTACTACAGAGGTGGCACAGAAGAACACAAAAGTGGCTATTCATGTTTAATGAGGCTCAGAGGTGGCATGAGTGCAGTCAAATTCATAAATTCATGTTGAGATGAATGTTTTAAATATACAATTTTGAATACAGAAATATTAAATGATTTAAATAACTGAAAAGATACTTTAAAATGAAACTAAATCTGCCAGCAGGTGGCGTATAGACACTGATTTAATTACTGAATCATCATCATTTGATTCGTTCGAACGGCTGATTCATTCAGGAGTAAAGCAAGTGACTGTCTTTATGACTGAAAAATTAAATAATTTCACTAGATTCGTTTAAAAACGCACATTCATTCATAAACGAAACACTACTGTGTTTGAATGGGGATGCGCAGCGGCTCACTTGTTTCAGACTATTTTTGATGATGAAATAGAGCAAAATCAGGCAATGCTGTTATAGTCAGACAATGTAAGTCACTTAATAATAACTTCTTGTTTATTTAACTGTTGTATCAAATTAATATCTCATTTACAAACTCCCCTGGAAAAATTAAAAATCACTTTCAATCTCATAAAGTTCCATTTATATCAATGGTGCTCCTCCAAAATATTTTTTCATAGTTGCACGCAGTTTTGCTGTTGATTTGAACATAATCTCTGTTTTTTAGGCTGTGTGGGTATGGAGGACCTTCTCAACCATGACAGAATTGAAGATAATGCAGTTAAAGAGAAAAGCTGCCAGAGAGAACAAGAAAGCGCAGTAGAAGATATGAACAGGATGTGATCCATTTCATAATGTCCAGTGGTGGAGGGCAGATATAGCGGAAGGAAACAACTGTTTAGTATGTGGTGATCATGGGAAAATATGTGGTGTGAAGGTTCTTAAGTGTTATTTCAGATTGCTGATGGACGACTTGCTATCAGACTGCTATCCAATTTTATCGAACCTATTGACAAAGCCATCAACTGTATTATGCAACAGCTTTGTGTACATATTGACCATTCCAGAGCTCAATATTGCTTTTTTGTCTTGTTGACATGAATTGATACTATCCTGTTTTTGAGTGTTGAACATGTAAATTGTTTATTTATGTCAATAAACAGAATGTTTTTTTTTTTTTTTTAATAAATATTGTGGTTTTCTTTTGTTACCACTACGACAAAGACTGAGATACACAGGGGTTTTTATTTTGATGAGTTGCATGTAAAAAGATAAACATTACAGGAGTAGTTCACCTGAACATGAATATTTGCTGAAAATGTACTCACCCTCAGGTCATCCAAAATGTAAATGAGTTTGTTTCTTCATCAGACAATGTTTTAGAGAAATTTACACTACCAGTCAAAAGATTTTTAATTTTAATTAAACTCTTCTGTTCACCAAGCCTGCATTTATTTGATCCAAAATACAGCAAAAACAGTAATATTGTAAAATATTTCACTATATTTTTAATTAATTATTTTATTTAGCAGGGATGCTTTAAATTCATCAAAATAAATGCTGTTCTTCTGAGCTTTCTAGTCATCAAAGAAACCTAAAGAAATTCTACGCAGCTGTTTTCAACATAATAATAATAATAATATTAAGAATATTAAAATGATTTCTGAAGGATCATGTGACTGGAGTAATGATGCTAAAATTCAGCTTTGAAATCACAGAAATATATTTACAAATTTTTAGTACATTTTAAATTGTACAAATATTTCAATATTTTACTCTTTTTGCTGTACTTTGGATCAAATAAATGCAGGCTCGGTAAGCAGAAAAGACTTCTTTAAAAAACATTACAAACCTTACTGTTCAAAAACTTTGACTGGTACTGTAGCATTACATCACTTGCTCACCAATGTATTCCCTGCAGTGAATGGGTGCCGTCAGAATGAGAATCCAAACAGCTGATAAACCCATCACAATTATCTTGTATGTCTTGTGAAGTGAAATGCTGCATGTTTGCTAAAAAAAACATCATTAAAGCTTTTTAACTTTAAACCATCTGCTTCTGGCCAAAATAGTCAATAATCCATAAAATCCATTTCTTTCAGTTAGAGGACAATCAGCTGTCTTGAGATTGAACGTTCATATGTTTTCAAGTGAGTTAGCTGTGGTGAAACCAGGCTTTGGGCCCAGGATTTCTCTTCTAAGTGAGAAATCTTCTCTTGTCCTCTAACATCAAAATCCACCGATATATTTGTATTGAACTGCTTTGGACTGTTTCGACTTATAAACAGTGCTTAATCTGTTCAAATTTCTCTTCTGATTTAGACTTGATTTTTTTTACTAGAGAAAGCAATTTTTGGATTGATTTCAGAACCAAGTTAAAAAATGGATTTGTTTCTTACAAACACACAACTTTTCACTTCACAAGATGCTAACTGATGGACTGGAGTTGAGTGGATTACTTGTAGACTGTGTTTTTATCAGCTGTTTGGACTCTCATTTTGACGGCACCCATTTACAGCAGAGGATCCATCGGTGAGCAAGTGATGTAATGCTACATTTCTCCCAAGTCTTGTATGATGAAGAAACAAAAACTCATCTACTCTACCAGTCAAAAGTTTTTGATTTTTTAATGTTTTTTTTTTATTTTTTATATATATATACATTTCTTCTGCTCACCCAGCCTGCATTCATTTGATCCAAAGTACAGCAAAACTTTACAATTTTGAAATATTTTTACTATTTAAAATAACTGTTTCCTACTTGAATGAATTTTAAAATGTATTTATTCCTGTGATCAAAGCTACATTTTCAGCATCATTAATCAACAATGTTAAACAACAATAAAATCTTACTGGTCAAAAACTTTTGACTGATAGTGTACATCTTGGTTGGCCTGTGGGGGATTACATTTTCAGTAAATATATTCATTTAATATGCTTTAATATTTTAATGTTTTTAAAATAGTTACATTTCACACAAATTGTTATGCAGGTAATTTAATCTGCAATGAAAACGTAAAAATTAGTATAAAGGAAAAACAATTTTTAATATCTTCCTTTAACCAGTAGAGGGGGCAGTACACCAATTCCCCAGGGTTTAGTGGAGTGCTGTCCATAAATGTTGCAGTGCACCCTATATGGTCAGAGTCACATGCATGCATGCATGCATAATTATAAGCAGCTTTGAAGAGTTCAGGATTATACAATCCATTGAGGCGATGCTCAAAATGCAAAGCTAATCATTATGAAAATCATCTGGCCTCAAGATGATGTTGAATTTTTGATGTGCAGTGATGGTGCGACTATCGGGGATCACGCTTCACTTACGCAGTCTTGAGATCTCAACCTAAAACTGACAGTGGCCAAACTTCAAAGTGACTACCATCCTCCGGAGTCCGTAAAATGAAGTCATATTATACAGGGTTATTGACTTTTCAATCTTCATTATTCACTCCCTCTTTCCCTCTCTACGGGAAAGCGAAAGGAGCCGAAATCCAGCTGTGGATTCCAAAATGTATTCTGTTTCACATAGGTGTGATGTGTGATGTTACATGATATTCTTTTCTGGAAAGCTGTAATGCTAACAATCCCCCTCAAGGGTCTTGAGATTGAACGTTCATATGTTTTCAAGTGAGTTAGCTGTGGTGAAACCAGGCTTTCTCTTCTAAGTGAGATTTCATTTGGTTTCCATGCCAATTCTATGGCCAAACCACAAGAGGAGTTACACAGGAACCATCTGAAACAGGTGGTCTGTGCTTTTCTGGAAAGCTTTCCGCTTTCTGGGGATTGCTGAGATGTAAAATTCCTATTTTTCTGTACACTTAACAGGAAGATAAATGAGTTTTATGAGGTTAAAGGATTTGTGGTTTTCTGCTTTGTCTAGAATATCCTTTCATTGAACTACCTTCATTATGCAAAAAGGCCAAAAGTATTAAATCAACTAGGTATTAGTCTTTAAACATCATTGGAGAACTATGTTTACCAGAAAATGAGAGAAAATGTTGGAAAATCTGACAAAACAAATGTATAACGTTTAGGTGTAATGTAAAATTACGTTCCTTATTGTAAGCATCATTAAAACATGTTGATGATACCAAATCTTCTTTCTCAGCAGCTGTAAATCTCTCGGTTTTAAAGGGTCTCACATGCGGCATCTGTAAATTATCCAACTACAATCCTTTAGTGCTTCCATCGCCAAGCAAGCAAGTTAAAACTACAAGCAGGAACCAGGGGCTAGTTCAGAGCCAGTGTTATTGCCGGTTCAGAGTTGGTTCGACTGTCGAGCCTTCTAAGAACCAGTTTGCTTTTCCACAGGCTATAGAGCCACCACAGAGCCAGGTCTTACGTCACTGAATATGTCTCATCTTTCCCAGCAAAGCTTGTGTGGCAAGGCCAAAAACAAACACACCAGGCTTGCCACGCAGAACGGCCGGCGCACGACACCAAAGCACAGCGCGAACGATCAGAGAGCAGATGACTCTTTAGGCTTTTAAATTTCTCTTGCGGTACTTCGACGCCACACGCCAATTGGTCCGTGCAGCGTTGACACATCCCGAACAAGCCTAATTACAACAATGGCTTTGCGAACCTACATCAGCATCCAAACATCAGCTATTTCATAAAAAGCTTGGTCAAAAGTTTCTGTTTGTCTTATTGGTCACGGTAACCCTGCCCCCAGCCTCTGATGCAAGGGGTTCTTACCTCTAGACCAGCAATGTTTTGGTGCTACTTACAAACTACTTTTACACTGGTTCCGAGCTGGTGTTCTGGGTATCGAAAGACAAAGAACCAATGTGAAACTAGGCTCTGTCTCCGAACCAGCACTCAAACTGCTTTAGTGGAAAAGCAGTAGCCCCTCACTGCAGAACACAAGATCCAGGGGACGAGGCTGGATCCACATCTAGTGGGTGGAGATAGGTAGGTTTAGGGGTGGAGATGGGTAGGTTTAAGGATATGTAAGGAGGGAGGAGTTGGATCTGGATCCAACCTCGCCCCCTGGATCTTGTGTTCTGCAGTGAGGACCATCTCTGGAAAAGGGGTATCTGTGATGCCTTTTCCCTGGACCTGGCCACACTTTCCTCCTCGCATCCGGTTCCCACTGAGGGTCTGCGGCAGCCGGCACAGGTCTTTCCTCCCTCCTTTGGGGTGAAGGGGGGTTTACCATGAATCCCACAGCTCGGCCAATCGCCTGGGCAGCAAGCTTTGTTGGCATCAGCGCAAAGTCTGTCACCGCACACAGCTCATTCACTGATGGCTCTGTCATCCTGCATGGCTTGGAGGGCAGTCTGATATCCGAGCTCAGAGTTTTGGCCGAAGCAGGACACAGGTACACGGCGACAGTCTCCTCGATGGGGGGTATGTGCACATACCCGTGGGCTTCCGCCTCGTCCATGTGAGACATGGCTGATTGGGGTGCAGACCATGTCCTAACTAGCTGGTTGTGGACGTCAGGAAAGAGCGCCACCGAAGTTCTCGAATTCACTTAGCGGTGGCTGGACTTGAAGTACCAGGAGTTGAGCTTGCTCTTTGGCGGGCTCCTCTGGATGATTCCAAGAGAGTTCCAGCTCCTGGACAGCCTTATTGATGACCCTTATGACCTCCTCTTGGAGGTCTGTGGGTCCTTTGCTGTCGGGGCGATCCTGCTCCGACTCTGCCCAGTCCTCCTTCTCCGAGGCTGAAATGGACATCGAGTCCTCTTTGCCTTCCTAGCCGAAGGAAACAAATTCCACAATGGACGGAGGGGGGCGGAAACACTCGTCGGAGAAGGTGGCTGGGGAATGTGGTGACCGTTGAGAAAGGTGGCTTTGCACAAAATCATCGTTTGTACCTTTGGGTTGGGGAGGGAGGCTCTCCAGTGACTCGCTGACAGCAGTGGGCCTTACTCCAAAAAGGCCACGAGTTTCATTCCAGCGAGTCCTCAGCACGCACATCAGCAGGTCTGCACAGCGCCCGCAGTCAGAATCCTCCAGGGCTGCCCCTGCGTGGGCTAGGCCCAGACAGACGATGCAGTGGTCGTGGCTATCAGGTGGGTCGATCTGTCCCGCGCAAATACGGATGTAGGACGTCATCTTCTAATGGCAAATCAGTTGTGAAAAAAAAAATTCTGACGCAATTGCTGCATGCACCACATTTATACTGCCTCCCGAGCTTATCAGTTTGCATGCGATTTGCATACTTTGCGACAATAGGCCAGTCAATTGGACTGGTGTGACCCAATAGGACTTTAGGAAAATTCGTAAGGAAACAAGTTTTCAAAGTGAAGAAGGCTCCGCAACGTCAAGTGAAAGCTCCAAAAGACTCTCGGAGATATGAAGGATAGAGAACTACTCTATAGGTACTCAAGATTAACATGAGATTGGCAGAAACTGTTTTTTTACAGTTTTATATTTAATTATTAAATTTTCATCATCTCACAAACCATCTTCAGTTCCCTCAGAAACTATAATTTGCTGTTGTTATCTCCAGTCTGACCAGGTAAGGAGACTAACTGAGGCCTGCAAACCATCTTATGCTGGATTTTCTCTTGCTTGTACCACCTGCCTCAGACTAGTATTAGTCACATAAACAACACCCTGTGTTTAAAAAAGTTCAGCACTGGTTAAAATTCTTTTCTGGTGAGTGTCTGAGTAAAATTGAGTACAGTGAATTGCTCAAATGGTCAGATTCATGTAAATGTTTACAGAAAGTCTGTTCTGTCTCTGTCTTTCTGCCTTGTATGGCTTACTGTAAACATATCACCGTTATTGATCGCTTGTGGGATGGTTCAGCTGAAGCCTATCAGCTTAGTAGGGCAGTGATGCTGCCTGTCTAGAAGCTGCTAATCAGAGGTCTTTGCTTTTTCCCAGCATCCCAACGTTGACTGCATCACACTTCCGCCCAGTCACATGGGCGAAATGCTGCGTTTTCCCATCATAGAGCAAAGTGTGTCAGTGCAGTTCTTCCAGAGAAACCGGAGATGGCACACACACACACACTTAGAGGCATGTGCCGTCTAGACGTCAGAAAACCTCTATTAATGATTTCCTTGAAAGCATCACAAACACCATTGTTGCGTAATACCGCTTTGACTGGCAGCGTTTATGTCAAGATTTCTGAAGCCTAGCTACAGAATATCTGATCTTCACTAATAATACAGGTAGTACAATGGTGCTAACAGGAACTGCACTGCCGCACAGCACTTATCGTAATGTAAGGGATATGTTGGCTTAGAGGAAATGATTACAAATACTCCCCGATCTTCCAGAAAGCAGGGGTTTCTTTTAATTCTGAGGCTGATGACAAAAAATAGATAGATAGATGGATGTGTGAATGTGGATATATAGTCACATTACAAGCAAAGGAGGTTAGCTATGAGATAGCTATATTAAAGATTGCTGTGAAGTGTAATGTAATGCCATGACACCATCCAACAGAATACGCTGTGTCACTACAGCTAGAGCCTTATATTTTCTGAAGAAAACATCAGTCACTTCCAGTTACTTAACATTTCTTACTGTTATCAGCAGTGTTGGGGGTAATGCATTACAAGTAATGAGAGTTACGTAATCAGATTACTTTTTTCCAGTAACTAGGAAAGTAATGCATTATTTTTTAATTTAGAAGGTATTACTTTTTCAAATAAGTGACAACAGTTACTTTGTTTTACTGTATATTGACTGACACCTTTCTTGTCCCCATGTTGAGAGAAATCAAGCTGTTGTATGTAACTACCTAATCATTAACTAATGCCTTTGCTGATGTTCTTTGATGATCCAATTCAACCATATAAGCAAACATGACTAGATAAACATATAACATTTGTGCTTTTTTTCTTTTATTGGTGAAGAGTGTTTAAGTTTCTCCTCCTGTGTTCTACCGTACAGACATGAATTGACATTTCCTTCAGCTTGAGGCATATTCATTTCAATTTTGGTGTGTAAGGGCTTTTACATTTGCCTAAAATTTAACTTTTTATATTAAAAACAAAAAAGCAAGCCCTGCCCAGATTTAAAAAGTAACACATTACTTTAAAAGTAACTAATTAGTTACTTTTTCTTAAAGATTAATGCAATATTGTAATGGATTACTTTTAAAAGTAACTTCTCCAACACTGGTTATCAATGTTGAAAACAGTTTTTCTGCTTAATATTTTTGTGGAAACTGTGATATTTTTGGATAAAGTTCAAAAGAACAGCATTTATTTGAATTTATTTATTGTTGTAATTTATGATAATTTGTATAATTTATTATCCTTTATTTTATTTATTTCTACTGTCACTTTTGATCAATTTGTTTGCTGAATAAAAGTTAAAATGTATTAAAAAATATTACTGATCAGTGTATTGTATGGTAGTATATTTTTTCATGAAATTATGCATTTACAAAAAAAAATGCAGTAATATATATTTGTAGGGAAGTGCTAAAACTAATGAGTATATTGAATAAGGTGTGTGTAATACATTTAAATGTGAATAATAAATATATTAATATCAAATCTGATGTTAAAAAATTGTACAGGTGGATATGAAAAAGTATGAATTATGTGTGCCAGGACATTCACTATTTAGCATTCAAAAAGTTTCTTTTTTGAAAGAAATCTATCATTTTATTCAGCAAGGATCCATAAAATTGATCAAAAGTTAAAATAAATAAATGTATAATGTCACAAAAGATTTACATTTCATATACTGTATATTGTTCTTTTGAACCTTAATCATCTGAGAAAGTTTCACAGTTTCCACAAAAAATATTGCGCAGCACAACCGTTTTCAACAAATAAAACCACAAATCACAGACCTCAAACATTTAAAGGGTAGTGTATTTGACTAAAAAGAAAAGAAAAATAAAGAAAACTCTACATAATGGATTTTGGGGGCCAATAACGTCTGTGAAAGAGGGGATCTCATGTCTGGTTGTCCTTTTATGCTCCTGAAACTTTATTTAGACCTTCATAACTTTGAAAGAGGCTATAAAATGATTTATTTTCTTTTAGGGAGGACGAAACAGAACATTCCAGAGCCAAACCGATATCTAGCACTTGTTTTTCTCTGTTTTGTCTCCACAAGCCAGCAGAGACACTTCCAATGTTGTTTTATCAGAAAAACATGCGGTTGACATGGGTGTGTGAAGCGTCCTCTGCTTTGGAAAGGATGGGAGGGAAGAAGGTGGGTGTGTCTGTCTTTTTCCAAAAATCTGGCCACTCGACGGCCTATAGTTTGACCTTCTCTCCCACTTCTCCCTGCTATCTGTCTCTTTCTCTGCCCTCCATCATGTTAAAGGGCAAAGTGTTTTCCCTCCCCCAGAAAGCATCATTAGAGATGGCAGAGATTCTCTCTGATGGGACGGCATTGTGTGTAGGCTGACTGCGTGTGTGCTATCTTTGAGGAGAACACTTTAGTGGGTGTCTCCATTTGCACTTTAAAGGCTTAAGAAGAGACGCTAATGACTCTGCTTCTGTGCAACAATACACATGGACGCACATGTACACACTTACTTTGTTTAAACAAGGAAGACAAGATGAGTCTTAATTCAACCCGAAAAGCAAAGCGTGCTGTCATTATAACAGATTACCATCCTACGCTACATAAGTATTTCTAGAAGAGAAATATGAGATGAGAGAGAAAAAGAGACGGGTTGACAGATGTGCCGGGCAGCAACAGGTGCCAACATCATGGCGCTAGTCTCTACGGTTGTAAAGAAAACAAAATAGCATGTCATGTAATAGAGTAAATACTTGCTTGGTAGGTTTTTATTGATTGCAATTATATAAAAGCCTTTTTTGATTTAGGAGACTACATGACTCTTAAAGAAATACTTCTCCCAAAAAATGAAAATTTGCTGAGAATGTATTTATTTTAATGCCATGTTAAAAAATTAGAAAAAAGAAAATCTAAGATTATGAGAATAAAGTCTAATTATTTTGACAATAAAATCAAAATGATAAGAATAAAGTCCAAATGTTTTGAAAATAAAGCTGAATTTTTTTTTAGAAAAAAGTAACAATTATGAGAATAAAGTCGAAATGTTTTTAGAATAAAGTCGAAGCGTGTTGAGAAGTTGAAATGTTTCAAGAATAAAGTTGTAGTGTTTTGAGAATAAAGTCTAAAAAATATTTAGACTTCATTGTCATACTTTCGACTTTATTCTCAAAATATTTTGACCTCATTCTCATAATTTTGACGTTTTTTAATGCCATGTTAAAAATTAAGAAAAAACAACTAAGATCATGACAATAAAGTCTAAATATTTCGACAACAAAATCTAAATGATAAGAAAAGTCTAAATGTTTTGAGAATAAAGTTTCAAAAATTTTGTGAATAAAGCAAAAATTATGAGAATAAAGCCGAAATGTTTCTAGAAAAGTCGAAGCGTGTTGAGAATAAAGTTTAAATGTTTCAAGAATAAAGCTGAAGTGTTTTGAGAATAAAGTTGAAATGTTGGAGTATAAAATCTAAATGTTTCAAGAATAAAGTTAAAATTACGAGAATAATGAATACGAGAATAAAGTCGAAATATTTCGAGAATAAAGTCGAAGTGTTTTGAGAATAAAGTCAAAATATTTTGAGAAAAGTCAAAATTATGAAAATTAATTCGTAAAACTTCATAAACATTTTGTCTTTATTCTCGTAATTTTTACTTTATTCTCAAAATATTTTGATTTCATGTAATTTCGATTTTATTCTTGTAATTTTGACTTTATTCTACAAATATTTCGACTTCATTGTCATAATTTCGACTTTATTCTCAAAATATTTTGACTTTATTCTCGTAATTTTGACTTTATTCTCAAAATATTTTGACTTCATTTAATTATTTTTTGACTTTATTCCCTAAATACTTCTACTTTACTCTCATAATTTTGACTTTACTCTCAAAATATTTTGACTTTATTCTCATAATTTCGACATATTCTCGAAATATTTAGACTTTATTCTCAAAATATTTAAACTTTTTTCCTTGTAATTTCAACTTTGTTGTCTAAATATTTTGACTTTATTCTTGAAATATTTTGACTTAAATTCTCAAAACATTTAGACTTAATTCTAATAATTTCGATTTTATTCTCAAAATATTTTGACTTTATTCTCATAATTTCGACTTCATTCTCTAAATATTTAGACTTTATTCTCGAAAAAAAATCTGACTTTATTCTCAAAATAATCCAGCGTTATTCACGTAATTGCAACTTTATTTTCGAAATATATTGACTTTAATCTCGAAACATTTCGGCTTTATTTACGTAATTTTGACTATTTTCAAAATATTTAAATTTTATTCTTAAAATATTATGACTTTAATTTATTTATTTTTGTTACATGGCCCCAAAACACTGTTGTACACTGCCAGGCCATCCAAGATGTAGTTAAGTTTGTTTCTTCATCAGAACAGATTTGGAGAAATGTATCATTACATCACTTGCTCATCAATGGATCCTCTGCAGTGAATGGGTGCCATCAGAATAAGAGTCCAAAAAGCTGATAAAAGCATCACACTAATCCACAAGTAATCCACACGACTCCAGTCTATCATTTAACCTCTTGTAAAGTCAAAATTGTGTTTGTTATTTCTTTAATTTAAGGCATCTTTAAGGCATTTTAACTTTACATATTTACTTGCCAAAATCCGAGTTCTCTACTATTATATTGCTTTCTCCTGTGATAAACTGTCTGAATCAGGAGAGGAATATGTATTAATCAAGCACCATTTACAAGAGTCTGAAACAGTTCCACACAAATATGTTGGTCGATTTTGATGTGAAGAGAAACAGCGATTGGATTTTTTTTTTTTTTTTGCTGGAATAAGTGTAGTTATGGATTATAGGCACAAAGTTTGTCCAGAAGCAATGGTTTAAAAACTAAGACATACAACTTTTTTCATTTCACAAGATGTCAATTGATGGACTGGAGTGGTGTGAATTATTTATAGATTGTGATGTGCTTATCAGCTGTTTGGACTCTCATTCTAACGGCACCCATTCACTGCAGAGGATCCATTGGTGAACAAGTGATGTAATGCTAAATTTCTTCAAATAATGCATTCAAATATATAGATGCTTTTATATTTTAGCAAGGGCATCAAAAAGTAAAAAAACAACAACAACGTTGTAAAGTTTAAAAACAGTGTTGTAAATATAAAAATGCATGTTTTCCCATCCAAGTACTTTGAATGTCTGTCATCATTCAAATAAGCAATTAATTTGTTTGGGCTTTGAGGAAAACATGGCTAGCCAAGGATTTGAGCATGTAATATAGTGAGTGTTAAAAACCCACAGTCTGATTGTTTAAGCTTTATCTGCTCGTATTTCTTCAGACCTGAGCTTTTTGCGGATATAGAGATGTCTAAATCATTTCCACTGTCAAGAAGTTATCAAGACCATATGAGGTAATCTTGCAAACACACACAAAATCATTCACGTCATTCAATCATTTAGTATGGTTGTAAATCCACATTTCTCTGTGCTATCAGTGTACAAACGTAAGCTCTTTATGTTTTCAATGTGTTATGACAGAAGCAAGCTGCGCTGATGCAAAAATAAAACAAAATCTTTAATTAATGTATAACCAGGGGTGAAAAATAAAACAACGGTTCAGGAAGTAGGGTAAATGTTATGAGAGCATTAATAATGTATTTAACATGAATAAAAAATGACCTGATAAACACAACATTTCCTCTTACAGCAAACATGCTCTCGACAGGACATGAGAGCATAAACAACAGAGGAAATAATTCAATACTATTGCATTTTTGGTTTGTATGTGGCTTGCATATCTGCTTTTAAATGTTCGTTTTGAATTGACTTGTGGGTTACTCATTGATGGAATATATTGTGGTAACCTTTTTCTCCCACTCAATCAAATGCTTTCAAATAAATACTTAAAGGGGACGCAAAATTCACTTTTACATGGTGTTTGCATATAAATGTGTCCTAGCAGTGTGTGGACACAACCTCCCTACAATGATAAAAATCCATTCACTTTTTTTTTTAATCCTCAAAAAACCTAAACAGTCATTTAGACTTTATTTTCAAAATATTTTGACTTAATTCTTGTGATTTCGATATTATTCTCAAAATATTTTGACTTTATTCTCAAAGCATTTAGACTTTTTTTACTCGAAATATTTCAACTTTATTCTTAAAATTTTGTTACTCGAATTATTCTCGACTTTATTCTCGTAATTTCGACTTTATTCTCAAAACATTCCGCCTTGATTCTTGTGATTTCGATATTATTTTCAAAATATTTTGACTTTATTCTGGAAACATTTCAACTTTATTCTCAAAACCTTTCGACTTTATTCTCGAAATATTTCAATTTTATTCTCATAATTTTGTTACTTGACTCAAATTATTCTCGACTTTATTCTCGTAATTTCGACTTTATTCTTGAAACATTTCGACTTCATTCTCGTAATTTCGACTTTATTATACTTTATTTTTTATTAACATTTTGACTTCATTCTCGAATTTGTTTTGTTTTTGATAGTAATTCGCCTTTATTCTCGTAATTTCTACTTTATTCTCGAAATATTTCAACTTCATTCTTGTCATTTTGACTTTATTCTCGAAATATTTTAACTATTCTCTAACTATTTTAACTTTCTCATAATTTCTACTTTATTTTCGAAATTTCAACTTTATTCTCGTAATTTCTACTTTATTCTCAAAATATATTTCAACTTTGTCAAAATTTTGACTTTTTCTCGTAATTTCAACTTTATTCTCATAATTTCAACTTTATTCTTAAACATTTCGACTTTATTCTTGTAATTTCGACTTTATTCTCGAAATATTTAGACTTTATTCTTGAAACATTTCAACTTTATCCTCAAAATATTTTGACTTTATTCTCATAATTTTGACTTTATTCTTGAAACATTTCAACTTTATTCTCGTAATTTCAACTTTATTCTTGAAATATTTCAATTTCATTCTTGTAATTTCGACTTAATTGAAATATTTAGACTTTATTCTTGAAACATTTCAGCTTTATCCTCAAAATATTTTGACTTTATTCTCATAATTTTGACTTTATTCTTGAAACATTTCAACTTTATTCTCGTAATTTCAACTTTATTCTTGAAATATTTCAACATTCTTGTAATTTCGACTTTATTGAAATATTTTGACTTTATTCTCGAAACGTTTTGACGTTATTCTTGAAACATTTTGACTTTAATCTCGAATTTGTTTTGTTTTTGATGGTAATGCACCACCAAAAATACACAAAAAAACAGAAGAGAGGGGTGGGGTCATGCACCGAAACAGGTCACTGTGAACAGAGCAGTTTTTGACAAGGTAAAAAGGATGACCATGTTTCAAAAAAATTGTGTTTTGAGCCTCTGACAGTAAATTAGTTTTTTTCAAGCTGGATATAATACATCACTTCTTTAACCCATCTATTATGTGTTGGGGGCTCAGCTTTTTTCCAATGGAAAAGAATTAAACGTCTTGCTAACAGTGTGGTAAAGGCGATCACCTTATACATTCCTTCTGTAAGTACCGTATTTTTCAGGACTAGTACCGAAAACAGCTAAAAGGGGGTCAGGGTCAATAGAAACACAATATAGATCACTAAACAATTTAAAAATATCTTTTCAAAATCCCCCCAGTTTCGAGCACAACCAAAACATATGGGCTGTTGTGGTCGGCGAGTGTAAGCATCTGATGCATGCAGGACTAACAGTAGGATAGATCCTAGCCAATTTTGAATTGGTGAAATGTAGTCTATGAAGTATTTTAAATTGAATGAGGGCATGTCTGGCACAGGGTGATGATAAGTGTACCTTGGCCAAAATACCTAACCATTCCTTATCAGTAAAGTCTCTACCCAGGTCAAGTTGCCATGAGTTTTTAACATGGTCTAATCTTTGTGGATTTATGGTGCTTATAAGAGAATAAATATGGGAAATTAGTCCTTTGCCCTCTGGTTTTATTTATTGAGAAATTTGAATGGGTTTTACCACTAGAATTATACTTTGAGATGATTTCCACATCACGAAGACACATGTTTTTCCTCAGTTTGAAATTAAATCTCCGGTTCTAAATACAAGCACACTCTTGTGTTTGTATATTGATAGTTTGATATTTTATTAATTGCCTTTCATCTCTGTAACAACACCATGTAGATGTTTGATGTATACTTTCGTTTGCCAAGTTTAGGTACAAAACAAACATGCTAGGATGATGAATAACACAAGCAAACAAACACTTGACACAAAGCAGCAAATCCATTAGTGCGATCTTTATTTGTAGTACCTTTATTTATAATATCCACTTTATGAAATACTTTCTTCGCATGCATTAATTATGCACTTGCACTATAAAATGACTGAACATGAGGTCATCAGCATGTGACCGTTCTTAATGATATCATCACACGTTCAGAGAGGTCAGTACATAAGAGCCGCGAGTGGTCAGCAGTAACTTTATACGATTAGTGAGTCACCAGCTGACTACTCAGGTACAGAAATGAGATGCGACAAATCAATACCGCTCAACTGAAAGACCTCTGCAGGAGCTAAGAGTCTTATTGTATGCATGTTTCCAATGTTTTATGGAAAAATATCACATGTAAAAACATGCTTTCCATTTACACCATCAGTCAAAAGTTTAAGAACTATCCCTTTAAGGTTTCCCAAAGAAGTCTCTTTTAAGCTCACCAGGGCTGTATTTATTTGATCAAAAGTACAGTAAAAACAGTAATATTGTGAAATATTATTACAATTTAAAATAACTGTTTTCTATTCTATTTTTGGGACACTCGAAATTTGGCTCAGGAGCATTCATATTGCTTCTAGATGTTACTACACTTGGAGTGGAGTTAAACTGTGGCCAATTCATTTGAACGAGTATGATTTAGAAAGGCACACACCTCTCAGAAAAGGTCTAACAGCTGAAAATGCATATCAGAGCAAAAACCAAGTCCTGAGGTCAAGATAACTGCCTGTAGAGCTCAGTGACAGACTTGCGTTAAGGCAATGATCTAGGGAAGAGTTCAGAAAAAAATGTGCTGCATTGAAGGTTCACAGAAGCATGTAACCACCATTATCCATAATGGAAGATGATTGGAACAACTAGGACTCTAGAAAATGTCTGCCAGCCCCCATCCAAGCTGACAGAGCTTGAGAGGTGAAAAGGTGAGGCAAAGAATGGCAGATAGTTGCCAAATGCAGATGTGCAAAGCTTGTCACATCATACCCAAAAAGACTTGAGGCTTAAGGTGCTTCAACTATTGTACTGAGTTAAGGGTATGAATACTTATGCAATGTACTTATTTCAGGGTTTTGTTTTTAATACCTTTGTAAAATTTGCAAATCTGGTTTTTGCTTTGTCATTATTATGGTGTATGGAGTGTAAACTGATGTGGGGAAAACTCATTTAAAGCAGTTTAACATAATGCTGCAGCAAAACAAAATGCGAAAAAAATGAAGGGGTATTAATACTTTTGCAAGGCACTGTAATGTTCGTTCCAAACCCGTACTACATTTGTTCATCTTCAGAACACAAATTAAGATTTTTTTTTTTAATTACATCAAAATTATCAAATATTTTTGTGTTCCGAAGATGACTAAGGTTTTTTAAGGTTTGGAACGACATGAGGGTAAGTAATTAATGACAGAATTTTCATTTTTGGGTGAACTATCACTTTAAAAAGCTCTCAATTACGCCAAACTTTTGACAGGTAGTGTACATTTCTTTCTGATGTTTTGCTACATAAAGGTGAGGGGAAATCTCTCAGCATGCCTGTGATATTTTTAGGCCGTTTCGGGGTCTCTGACTATTGGAAATCCCATTAGACGTGGTTGCCCTTGTTTGTCTCAAAGATTCTTCCGGAAGGGCTGTCTGTGTTTGACGACGTGTCTCAGCTACAAGGCAGATGGGAATCTCTTCAAAAAGACATGATGACGCAGGTAAGGGCCAAACAGCTAAATCCAATCAGTCGGAGAGAAATGAGATGTACAGAGAATGAGGGACAAAGGATGGTTGAAGGAGGGTGCAATTTTGAATGCGTGTCATTCAGCATGGTAAGAAGGTAATTATACTGAATTGTGTCCTTGCCTGGGTCAAACAAACCCATTACTTTAGACAAACAAACTGAGAGGTTTTGTGTCAGACCGCTTCTTGAGTTTAGGAGTGTTCCTCTATTAATTTAATAGTGTTTATCATTTCAACATGGACCTTTTCTGCAACAAAGTATACAAGTTTTTTAAACTTCTGGTACAAGGCCTTTATTTAGCATGGTTTGATGGATAATATCTACTGACAGCTGACAGGTGATGTCCTGGTGAATCATTATAAATGAAACTATTATTACAGAAAATATTGACAGATGTTTCTGATCTGACTACATTAACTGACCAAACACTATATAAAAAACAAATATCAAAGAAATGGCTGTGGTTCACCAAAAGCTTGGTAAAAAAAAACTGACTTTTAATTTAAAGACAATTCTGAGAAAGAAATTCTAAATTGAGATGTAAAGTCGCATTTCAGGGAATAAAGTCAAAATTCAGAACTCTGACTTAATTTCTCGCAATTTCAAGTTTAAAATTTGCCATTTTTACTCCTAATTCTTTACATAGTTTACATTTCACAAGCCTGACTTTTTTCTTTAAATTCTGAGTTTACACTCTTGAAAATAAATGTTCCAAGAACCTTTTTCAATAGGGGTGGGAAAAAAAATCGATATTGCAATATATTGTAGTACGGAGCCCCTTACGTCACCTGTAGAAGAAAAATAATTAATCCGTGGGGACGGTTTTGCAATTCGTTCCCTCAGTTTATAAACCGTACCCACGAATTCTTAAACTGTTCCCTCGGTTTAATAAATCGTGCCCACGGATTAACAAACCGTACCCACGAATTTCCAATCCGTGCGCTCAGATTTTGTAAACCGTACCCTCGGATTTTGAATCCGTACTGACAAATTCATAATCCGTGCGCACGCTTTAGCAATCCGTTCCCACGGGTTTTAAACTGTACTCACGGATTTGTGGCCCCGATCAGTAGAAACAGTATAAGCTGTTTACGTCATAATACTTAAAATAGTAATTATTATTTTAATTTATAGGCTAAATAAATGAGTGCACAAATGTGTTTGTTCATTCTTAACATGCAGACTCATTTTGGTGATTTTATGATAATCTTTTCACTCAGAGTTAGATGCATGCTTCACTGTTAATGTAATTATTAAATATGAAATATATTAGGCTACATTACTTTTTACCTTCTCCTCTCCAAAACTCGTTTTTTTTTTAATTCAGGTAATTTTATATTTTGAAATATATTATATAAAACAAAGCCGTTTGAACAGCGCTCTTCACTTATTATTTTATTTTGGTACCATGACCGCACTTACAAAACAGGCTTCTTTTTATCGTTTATTTTAAATTATAACCAATAGGTTAAAACACATGATGTTTTGGCAGCTAATCTATTGGTGATTAATATAAAATAAAGCTAAAAACTCTGTTTTGTCAGTGTTGCATAGTCTCATATAGCCTACTGAGAAATAAAGTTTAATAAATGCAAAACAATGCATCCAGCATATAAACAGGTGTCCTGGTTGAATTTGGGGGCGGGGCCACAAATCCGTGAGAGCAGTTTACAAACTGTGGGAACGGATTGCGAAAGCGTGCGCACGGATTATGAATTTGTGGGTACGGATTCAAAATCCGAGGGTACGGTTTACAAAATCTGAGCGCACGGTTTGTTAATCCGTGGGCACGAATTGTTAAACTGAGGGAACAGTTTAAGAATTCGTGAGAACGGTTTATAAACTGAGGGAACGAATTGCAAAACCGTCCCCACGGATTAATTATTTTTCTTCTACAGGTGACGTAAGGGGCTCCGTATTGTTGTGCTCTCTGTCGCAATAAATAATCGATACACTAACGGCCAATATCGATATTTTATTACAACACAAATGATTAATTTACCCGTCGTCAGTGTCACTGTCACTACCCAATATCTACCATTCTGTTTGCGGGGGGCGCTGTTCGAGTAAATAGGCGTAAAGTGGCGGAAGCAGCGGCCAGTGAAGAACACAAGTTATCTGACAACATCAGAGAAGAAGCGCAGAAAAAAAGAGAAGTGAGAAGAATGGCGGAAGATAACGAAAAACAAATCAAAGACGCACCTGCTAGTTGAGCATGCTGATCAGTTACGCCTGTTTCACACATACTCCGTCTGCAGTGCTAATGCGTTGAGTATTTTTTTCCGCACCCATGTTAACGGATTAGAGCGTTCACACTGCACGCGGTTGCTGTGCAAGTGCATTGAATAATACGTTGTTTATTATACGTTGAGTTTAAACGTGAATATATCTAGAATTGTATTAGTGTACTGTGATAAAAGAGTATCACAATGCTGAAAAAGCACGTTTGTATTTGAAATCAAAATAACGGATAAATGGTGTGTTTGTGGTAAACAGCCGCGGATCAGGAACGGACTGCAAACGTGTTCTGTGTGAAAGCAAAATGAGTCCGTGCTGCTTCTGCATCGCATACGTAACGCACACGGACTGCATACACATTGCAGACGGAGTATGTGTGAAACAGGCGTTATTGTTCCTCAAGAAGAATATGCCTTGATGAGACCACTGTCCAGGTTAACATAAAGCACTTTACAGTAAACTTACTACTGACGTTTCAGTATCATGGTTTACACATGTTAGTTAATGTTCATGTTGTTTTTTAATGTTCAGGCACTTTTATCTGTCTAGCTGTACAGTGTTTACATTTAAGACCAGGAGGCAGTGAGTTATTATGCAAATGCATATTTCTTTGCACAGTGTTGGAAATGTTGGCATTAATAAATGCATAAGATTTTCTTATCATGGGTATTTTTTTCTTTTTCAGTCACATATATCGTGATATATCGTTGATGAAATTTCTTCCAATATATTGAATATCGTAGATATCGTGAATCGCGATATTATCGATATCGTGGGCCACATATCGCCACAGAATTGAATCGTGAGTTACCTGTATCGTCCCACCCCTATTTTTCAACTATAAAGAACCTTTTCTGCATTTAAAAGGTTTAATGGATATTCAAGGTTCTTTATGGAACCATCAATTTCAATAAAGAACCTTTATTTTTAAGAGTGTACATAATTTTTTCCCCACAAAATAAAAAGTACAAAATATAATTGTAACTGTTGTTTATCTCGCAATTCTGACTTTTTTTGTCATAATTTATAAACAGAAAAAAAAAACCTCTGAATTGTGAGATATAAACTCAGAATTTGGAGATATAAACTTCGATTTCAAAGAAAAAAAGGGTCAGAATTAAAAATTATAACTTTCTCCCAAGTTTCCAAGTTCACATTTGACAATTTTGTTTCCACCACAAAATAGAAAGTACAAAAAGCAACTGCGACTTTTTATCTCACAATTTTAACTTTTTCTTTTTTCTATTTTTCTCGCAATTGCAAGTTTATATCTTACAATTTTAAATTTTTTCTCACCATTAAGAGTTCATATCTCACAATTTTAACTTTTTCTTTCCTCGCATTCGTGAGTTTATATCACACAATTTGAACTTTTTTTCCTCACAATTCTGGGTTCATATCTCACAATTTAAAAATTTTCTTTTCCCCAATTTTGAGTTCATATCTCATAATTTTAACTTTTTCTTGCAATCACGAGTGTACTGTATATCTCACAATTTTAACTTTTTTTCCTCACAATTGCTAGTTTTTATCTCACAAATTTTACTTTCTTATTTCTCGCAATTGCGAGTTTATATCTGCCAATTCTGTTTCTATCTTGCTATTCCGAGTCTTCTCAGAATTGCGGAAAAAGTCAAAATTGTGGGATATATTATCACAGTTGTGAGGAAAAGCTAGAACAGTGAAATAAAAAAAACAACAACTACAGTTTGTGCTTTTTATTTCATAGTGAAAAACTCATAATTCAGGGAAATGTTATCTCGTTGCAGAGGCAAGCTTCTATAAAAAGATATGCTGCAAACTGATATTTGCTATAATGTTGTAATAATTCATTATCATAATCATAACTACACTGGTTTATACACCAAATAGTTTTACCATTTACTGCACTTTGTTATTCTTATAGTTTTTAACCAATGGCGGCTAATGAATTAGAAATCTCGCACACTCAAAGAATATAGCTTTCGCATTGCAAAATAAAGAGGATAAACTTTTCATATATATACATAATGTGGCATTTAGAACCACTTTGAAGACAGACAGTACTTGGACATCGAGTGCAGTAAATTATGCTGACAATAATGAAAACCATCATCAAAGGCTGCTGTGTTAGTCACTCTTGGTCTCTTTCAACAGAATCCCTGTGATGTCACTAGGTGGTTTGATCTTAGTCATCAACTCAAACATACTCAAGCATCATCACAACAGTTGAACTGATTGTAATATGGATGATTACATCGTGGTCAGCATTGGTTGGTTGTTCTGGGACTAAAGACTGCTGTTGTTTCTGTATAAGGTAGTGCATGTTTATTTGATTGTAGCGTGTATGCGTGCAGGAGGTAACGTGCGAGTGAAAGCATGCTGAGAGTGGTTTGGCTGGATCAGCTGTGATAGTGCTTTAATGACATGGGGGAAGCCCCACTTCAGCACATTACTTACTGATATCAAAACATGATGAACACACACGTTTGCTTTAAAATCATTGTGGGGAAATTCCATCAACTTTTTTGTTGTATTGTTTTCATACAGAGCTAATGACAACACATTCTGTCTTCCTTTGGCAAGACATATTAATGTGAATCTTCTGTCTAAAACTAGAGCTGAGTTGTTTGCTATATATTTAAGAAACATGCAGCAGGATGTTTTTTTACAACTGTTCAACAAATAGACGTTCTTTCATTCTTGACATGAATGAAACTTAACCTTCTCTAAAGTGTAAGTATAACAGTAAGTATATTATGATGATGCTCCTTTACTTCTGTTTTTGCTCTGCCAACACAAATAGCTCCTAACAAAGCCTCAGTAGAATTTAATGTTGTTTCCAAACAACACACAATAGCAGTGTTCATAAAGGAACTGAAAAAATCTATTTTTAACGAATCTGCTGAATGAGTGAACAAATAAATTAATCACTTATAAAGAAGTAACCTTGTTTCTACCTGAATTAGTATCCAAAATCAGAATAGCATATCTTTATATGTGAGTAATAGTAAGAGTAGTTAGCTAGTTTGCTATTTTAATTATGCCAATGATTTTAAACAAATCGGTTGTGTGCGTAACTCAATGACTCCTAAAGACATTTGTTTTGTTTCTGAATGAATCAGTGTTGTTGAAATGAGTGAATGACTGAATGAATTGCTCATCAAAACATGTTCATTTCCCATTAACAAATCCTCAAAAACAGATCTGTCTGGTGGCCTATTTATTAACATACACTATATTGCCAAAAGTATTGAGACACCCCCTTCTAATGAACAGGTTTGTCTACTTTAGTAATTTCCATTTACATTTTATAGCAACAGTTTGGACAAGACCCTTTCTGTTCTAACAGGACAATGCCTCGGTGTATAAGGCAAGGTTCAACAAGAAATGATTGATTCAGTCAGTCAGTGTGAAAGAACTTGACTGATCTGCAGTAAACAAAGTCCTAAACCCAGTTGAACACCTCTGGTGTGACTTTAAATGCAGGCCTTGAGCCATAAATTCATCACCAAACACCAATGACTTGTACATACACTATGGACAAGAGTATTGGGACACCCCCTTCTTTAGAACAGAAAAGGGCACTTCCAAAACTGGCAGCAAAGATGGAAACATAATTCATGTATTTTAAAATTGTATTTCCATCTCTGTTGCAACAGTTTTGGAAGTGTCCAAAATGACTGTACCCATATGTACAAGTCATTGGTATTTGGTGATGGGTTTTTGGAGAGGTGTTAAAATGGGATTAGGACTTGGCTTTATGCAGACCAGTCAAGTTCGTCCACACTGACTGACTGAATCGATCATTTCATTTTGAACCGTGTCTTATACACAGATGCATTGTCATGTTAGAATAGAAAGGGGTCATGTCCAAACTGTTGCTATAAAATTAAAAGCACACAATTCCCTAGAATATCATTATATGCTTAAACATTAAGACTTGTACTAAAGTAGTCAAACCTGTTCATTGGAAGGGGCTGTCCCAATACTTTTGGCAATACAGTGTATATGTATTAAAGAGATAGTTCACCCAAAAATGAAAATTCTGTCAACTTTCTGACCCTGCATAGACTGCAATGTTCAACTACTATGTTCAAGGCCGAGAAAGGTAGTAAGGATATCGTTAAAATAGTCCATGTTGTTCAACCGTGATGTTATGAAGCTACGAGAATACTTTTTGTGAGCAAAGAAAACAAAAAGAATCTATTCTAAGAAAAAGAATTGTTAAATAAAGTCATTATTTTTGTTTTCTTTGCGACAATGTCTTTACTACCTTTCTGGGCTTTGAATGTGGTAGTCAAAAAGCTTTTGGATTTCATCAATAATCTGTGTTCTGAAGATGAACGAAGGTTTTACAGATTTGGAACGACATGAGGGTGAGCAATTAATGACAAAATTTTTAGGTGAACCATCCCGTTAACACTTTAACGCTTTTTATGACCAACAAGAATGGCAAAAAGTAATAAATTTGAACAGTTTGTGAGTGGCTATGACTAGGGCTGTGTATTGGCAAGGGCCTCACGATACGATACATATCACGATACAATATATCACGATATATTGTGACATATTGCAATAGTTTGTATTAGTATGCATGTCACATTGACAACTTGATAAAGTCGGCAGACGAATTAAAATTAAAATTCCAATTCCAATTTATTTTCCATCCATTCCAATTCATTAGAACTGCACAGTGTGATTGAACAGAATAGCCAACGTTACTTTTTCCCAACACTTTAGCCTACTTTGTGTAATAATGAAAACATTTATTTCAGTGAAAAAATAAGTACAAAACTCTCTTTTTTAACATTTTGAACAATAGCGCTCAACAATCTTTTCCTTTTTTTTTTCTTTTTTTTTTTTAGAAATTCTTGTGTTTTAATTTTTCTGATACTCAAATGAAAGCATAAACATTAATTTATTTTTAATCAAATGAAAAATAAACCCTTTTAATTTTTGGCAAACAAACAGAGGTTTACTGTTAAAATCAATACATGGAAGTAAAATTATATTCAGTTTAAAACGTTTAAATAATAATTGTAGTTTTTTTCTACAATTAAGTGGTTAATCTTGTTGTAATATTTATTTTTTATCATATATATTGTTTTATGTAAATTATTTAAATAGGAATATATAAACACCTACATTATACTGTACAAAAGTAATACAAGACTAATATTGTTCTGTAACATGTTAAAGGTCCACTGAAGTGCCTTGAAACACGCAGCGTTATTCTATGTGGTGACGTACTTTTAACTGAAACAAAAACATATCGCCCAGCCCCGCCCACTTATTTTGAATAGCCAATAGCGTTCCATTTATATCTGCTCGGGCCAGAGCCGTTGAGCTCGGTAAAGCCTCATTTGTAGCTTATGACAGCCACAGACTAATAAATCACCCCACAGATTCAATATGAAACTCTTGCTAAAACGAAATGGTGATCATAATCATGCTGAGGCTGTGTAGTTTAATACATGCCGATCGCACATATGAGCGCAAATGATCTGCACCGGGTTATTGCATCTCTGTGTAGGGGCCACTACGGACTCTAGAGAGCATTTGATTGGACACAACGTTGATGAGAAGCTGAAGTGCCCGGTGATATCATCAAAATCCTTGATTCATATTGGTGGAAGTGACGAGAGTAAGTTTTGAATGCCCATATCTTGTAAACGCGAATTTTGTCGTCGTTTTGAAGGACACTAGCTTATAGATAATCTTAAGGCTAATATATTTATACTAAAAGCCAAAACAAATTAATTTAGATTTCAGGGGGACTTTAAACCGTACTTTTATTTTGACAGGTTGCCGTGAAGTTTCTGTGTGTATAGTATGATATGATGCTTTCTCAAATTAAATGGTAAAAGTGGCACTCACATCAGCTTTAGAGATTGAGTTTATCTGTCCATGTGAGATGCAAAGGCCAAAAATTAGCGGGAGCCTCACGCGTGTCTCCACCATTCATACATACAGAGGCAAACGGAACATGCAGGATTCATATTGAAACGGTCTTTTTGCATTTCAGTTTTCACAGACACTAGTCCATAACGCGATTTGAATTAAGTGACAGACCAACTCTTGATTTATTAATCCAAAAATCGACGTGGCATTCCGCGCTATAGTAAATTCCGTTTTTATGAATGGAGTCTGTGTTTTCGCGGAGGAGACATTGTAAAGGCGCGACCATGTAGAGCCAGAAATGAAATGCCTTCGTGTAAATAAATAACATAAGGCAGTTTAGTTTGTTTAATAAAAGAACAATGTATAGACCTGTTCTATAGGAAAGATAACCTTAAATGAACTTGACATTCAAGGGGGCGGGTGGTAGATAATGGTAGGGGAAACACTGGATTTGCAAAGTTTACAAATGGCATTTTTTTTTGTCTAATTCAGTACTCCCTGGTATAGTGTTAAAGCCAAAGTGCAGCCACACGTCAGCTCTAAAAGCTGGAGGCGCTTGCTCCGCCATGCTCACTCTTGCTTACTTCTGATACCGTACTGCTCAGCGTTTTGTTCATAGTGAGTTAGCGACATCTACTGGAGCGGAGGAGGAGGTCGTTTGGCACAACTTGGATCGATACTTCAGGTTGGACTATCAATACACTATCGTAAAAGAAATTATCGCGATTGTTAGATGTATCGATATTTTTGCACAGCCCTAGCTATGACCATAGATATGTATACATAGATTCCTTATTAGTGGCTGTTTCTATGGGTCACTATATGTAAGCTGTCCACCTTAGCCAATCCGTAAACACGTGCAAGCAAGTTGACTGTGCATCCGCAAATGTATTTATATGCATGTATGAATATCTGCAATAGACTGCAGAAGATGATTTTGCTAAACCAACACATTCCAAGACAAAGCTGTTAGCTAACATGACATCAACACGTTTGTTGGGTTTTGTTGGATCAATGTACTACCCCTGTTGGTCAGAGTTTGTTTTCATCCAACTGAGCATGTTCAGTCAGGGTTTGTTGGTGTCTGCTGGGGCGGTGTGAACATGACAGTGCTTTTTCATACAATTTTAAATCCAATGGCCAACTTATTTGCTGGTGTTTGTTTATGCGGTGTGAACTGGCCTAAAGCCTGAGTTAATACATTGAGTCAAAGGGATATTTCACCCAAAAATGAAAATTAGCCCATGATTTACTCACCCTCAAGGCATCCTAGGTGTATAAGACTTTCTTCTTTCAGACGAAATAATTGTAGTTATATTAAAAAATGTCCTTGCCCTTAAAAGCTTTATAATAGCAGTGGGCGGGTGTTTTTGTTCAACAGTCCAAAAGAAGTCCATTAAAGCACATCCATCCATAATAAAACGTGCCTCACATGGCTCCTAGGGGTGAATAAAGGCCTTTTGTAGTGATTTTAATGCATTTTTGTAAATAAAATATCCATATTTAAAACATTACTTTTTTAAAAAATATATAATATACACCTAGGATAGCTTGAGGGTGAGTAAATCATGGGCTAATTTTAATTTTTTGGTGAACTAACCCTTTAAAAAACACAAACCAACACATTCTCAATTGTAAAAGTTTATCCCATTCTTTTCAGGAATTTGAATTTTGGTGTCTATGACATTCTGCTCTCTAGATATGCACGTCAATGTAAGGCTACACAACCAGTCAAACGTTTGGAATAATCAAGATATTCTGTGTCTAAAAGAAGTCTCTTATGCTCACCAAGGCTCAAAAATACAGTAAAATTTAATACTGTGAAATATTATTACAGTTAAAAATAACTAATACAGTTTTCATTGTATTTTTTGATCAAAGGAATGCAGCCTTGGTGAGCATAAAAGATTTATTTTAAAAACATTTTTAATGAGGACATCGGATACCCGTTTTCCACAAGTTGGTATGATTCTTTAGGGTCTTCATGAAATGTCTGCAACATATTTTGGTTAAAATTCCTCAATGGTCATGTAAAACACCCTTTTTACCTTGTCAAAAACAGCTTTGTTCACAGCGACCCATTTCGCTGCCCATTCCGTCTCTTTAAATGATAATGAGCTCTCCTCACAGGGACTGTATTTGGAGGCATGTTACCATCAACTGTGTCCTCAGTGGCTCTAATGTTGGGAGAAAATAAAGACTCTTATGTTCACTTTTACATCCAAATACAAAACACCTGCGTTGCTTACGAGACATTTTTGTCGCTACAATTACTTGAGTGCAGAGAAAATGGCAGACAACGTACAACTGGCTAAAGGGGGGAAATATGTTAATACGGGACAGTCAGTGGTTGTGGGCGGGGCTTCATATGCTCGGAAAATCAAAGTGACTTGATAATTAAGACTGTTTAAGTTTTCTGAGTATTCAAAAAACTGAATGGATTTCTATCCATGTAGGGTGGTTGTGTCCACACACTGCTAAGTCATTTATATGCAAACACCATGTAAAGGTGAATTTTGCATTTGATGTCACCTTTAAAAAACTCACAGATGAAAAAGATCCAATTTTTGTTACGATGCATGTTTATGATGTGATGCATATAAAATGGGATGAGTTGCATGTAAACATTTGTTACCTAAGGTTTATGGGTTTTTATAGCTGCTATAAATATAGAGGATGATTTCACTGCACCTTCTTCAGCCCCTGCTGGCAACAAACGCCAACGCATGACAGTAGGAGTATGATCGAAACATTCCTAAATTTTTGCTTTTATCTTTTGCGGTCTGGGTGAGAGGGTTGATGGGAAAGTTAAAGGTTACATTATGAAAGTTTATGGGTTTGACTTAAACACATTCTTAGAAATGTTTAAAGAAAGAGCTTTCTTTAGACCCTGGTTTAGTTTTCTGTCTACTTTTTGACTGTTAGGGCTGTCGCCATGGTGATTATGGAGGGTGGTCATTAATAACTAACAGGGAGTAATGGAACAGGTCTGGATAAATCCACACATATGCTGAGAAACTAACTTGGGCTGCAGACAGGACATTATGAATGACTCCTCTCTTACGCTCTTCACCCCGCCTTCTTTTCAAAGATAAAGATTTTCTGGGCAGATAATGATAATGTCAGTATGTCAGATATTATCGTTCTATTTCTGTGTCTCAAACTCTTCTATCTACTTTGCTGCTCTAATGAATGGAATTGTGAATTAGGCCGCAGGCTGATGAAGTCGGATTGGATGAAATAGCGTGGGAGAGGAAAGAAGCAGTCTGATTGGATGAAGAAAGACTTGGAGAATGAATCAGATAGAGAGTGTGATGAATGACTTCAGAGGCGATCAGATGAACGGCCAACTCCACCAGCCTCCAAGTTTTTCTATTGGAAACATACGTTTTAACTAGTGGTGGGCCGTTATCGGCGTTAACGTGCTGCGTTAACGTGAGACTCATATCGCGCGATAAAAAAAATATCGCCGTTAATCTATTCTCAAAGTTGGGTTGGGAGCTGGGTCTAAACTACGCAAGATATGATGACTTTCACTTTGATATTTTAGCGCGGATGACGTATATCTAGTTGAATTGCAATGTAGGGGGCGAGAACGAGTCTTCAACTTCTGTGAAATTACCACATCAAATGAGACGCGCAGACATGGATGCAGTTATGAAGCCGCTTCAGGGCAGGTGTGTGCGTTGCTAGACCCTTTTTACTGGGGCACGTGCCTCAGTGAAAATCTGCTGTGCCCCAGTAAAATCTCAAGTTTGAGTTATAATTTACTTTGATAATCCCGAAATAAAGACATTATACTATATGCAACAACTGAATTGACGCTTCTAAAAGCAACGCAGTTTATTGTAAGATGCACGCAGATAGGCTATCCATACCCGCGCGCCTGTATATTTTACTGGAACGCGCACGTCGTACAGCCTTTTGCGCAGAAGTACTTGGTTACACAAGTTTGTATAGTTAATTGTGTTTTAAATGCAATTGTCAAGCAGTTTGTAATGCATTTTGGAAACAGGAGATGAGCCCCTGGTCTAATGCGCCACCTGGCTTGAGAAACCCGTTCTCAAAGACTTACTTTTAGTCATTATTTGGGTAGCACACATATTCTGAATGCTTTCAGAAGAATTCAAATTAGCCATTTTAATCTAGATTAATCTAGATTAATTTCAAGATTTAATCTAGATTAATCTAGATTAAAAAAATTAATCTATGCCCACCACTAGTTTTAACCATTTTTAGAGGCGTTGTATGAACAATCACTCAGTAACTATAAGTTGTTTAGTTGATTAGCAGTAGCTATTTGATTCACGAAAAGGAAACAACTTAAGTAATCACAAGTCAGACTACACTGGTTGTTGTATATTTGTGATTCAAATGACCTGTTCATAGAGTCATTTGTTCAAGAATTGAACTACACTGGTTGTCCAGTATGCTTATGATTCAAAGAAATGACTCATAAGAGTCATTATACACTGGTTTTTCAGTATGTTTTTAATTTGCTTAAAATAACCGCCTCATAAGAGTCATTTGTGGCAAAAGATATGTTTACAGCATTTTTTAAAGCGCTGTATGAACAACCACTCAGTAATGATTAGTTGTTTAGTTGGTTATAAACTGTAGCTATGTGTTTGATTCACTAAAAGGAACCAACTAAAGTCAGACTACACTGGTTGTTCAGTATGTTTTTGATTCAAAGAACCTGTTCACAAGAGTCATTTGCTCAGGAGTCAGATTACTCTGTTTTTTTAGTATGTTTTGATTCAAAGACTCTGTTCATAAGAGTCATCTGTTCAAGAGCTGAGCTAGACTGGTCGTCCTGTATGTTTGTAATTAAAGATCCGACTCATAAGAGTCCTTCGTTCGGGAATCAGACTACACTGGTTGTTCATTTGGTTTTTCTATTCAAAGAACCTGTTCATAAAAGTAATTTGCTCAGGGGTCAAACTGCACTGGTTGTCATGTTTATAATTTAAAGATCCGACTCATAAGAGTCATTCGCTCGGGAGTCAGATTACACTGGTTTTTCAGTAAGTTTTTGATTCAAAGAGACTGTTCACTTGTTCGAGAGCTCCAGAAGTCTGAGATCCTCTAGTGAAAGACGCCTCATTGTACCACCACAGAGAGGCATGAAATCACTTTCCAGAACGTTCTCGTTCAACGTTCCTGCCTGGTGGAATAATCTTCCCACCCCTATCCGGAATGCAGACTCCTTAATAGTTTAAGCGACTGCTGAAAACCCATCTTTTTCGACACTATTTGACTCAATAAAAAAAAATTAAAAAAATTAAAAAAAACTTTGTTCTCCTCTCTTTCTTGATCTTCCCTTTCTAGCCTGTACTCATCTAACAACGCCTGATATATGGTATTTTTGAGCACTTCCTATGTTGATCTGCCTCCTTAGAATGAATCACTTGTATTCCCAATTGTAAGACGCTTTGGATAAAAACATCTGCTAAATGAATATATGTAAATTTAAATGTGAGAGCTGAACTAGACTGATTGTCCTGTATGTTTACAAATTAAAGATCTGACTCATAAGAGTCATTTGTTCAAGAGTCAAACTACATTGGTTTCCAGTATGTTTTAGATTCCAAGAACCAGTTCATAAGATTCATTTGTTCAAGAGTCAAACTACATTGGTTTTTCAGTATGTTTTAGATTCCAAGAACCAGTTCATAAGAGTCATTTGTTCAAGAGTCAAACTACATTGGTTTTTCAATATGTTTTTGATTCTAAGAACTGGTTCATAAGAGTCATTTGTTCAAGAGTCAAACTACATTGGTTTTTCAGTATGTTTTAGATTCCAAGAACCAGTTCATAAGAGTCATTTGTTCAAGAGTCAAACTACATTGGTTTTTCAGTATGTTTTAGATTCCAAGAACCAGTTCATAAGAGTCATTTGTTCAAGAGTCAAACTACATTGGTTTTTCAGTATGTTTTAGATTCCAAGAACCAGTTCATAAGAGTCATTTGTTCAAGAGTCAAACTACATTGGTTTTTCAATATGTTTTTGATTCTAAGAACTGGTTCATAAGAGTCATTTGTTCAAGAGTCAAACTACATTGGTTTTTCAGTATGTTTTAGATTCCAAGAACCAGTTCATAAGAGTCATTTGTTCAAGAGTCAAACTACATTGGTTTTTCAATATGTTTTTGATTCTAAGAACCAGTTCATAAGAGTCATTTGTTCAAGAGTCAAACTACACTGGTTTTTCAGTATGTTTTAGATTCCAAGAACCAGTTCATAAGAGTAATTTGTTCAAGAGTCAAACTACATTGGTTTTTCAGTATGTTTTAGATTCCAAGAACCAGTTCATAAGAGTCATTTGTTCAAGAGTCAAACTACATTGGTTTTTCAATATGTTTTTGATTCTAAGAACCAGTTCATAAGAGTCATTTGTTCAAGAGTCAAACTACACTGGTTTTTCAGTATGTTTTTGATTCTAAGAACCGGTTCATAAGAGTCATTTGTTCAGGAGTCAAACTACACTGGTTTTTCAGTATGTTTTAGATTCCAAGAACCATTTCATAAGAGTCATTTGTTCAAGAGTCAAACTACATTGGTTTTTCAGTATGTTTTAGATTCCAAGAACCAGTTCATAAGATTCATTTGTTCAAGAGTCAAACTACATTGGTTTTTCAGTATGTTTTAGATTCCAAGAACCAGTTCATAAGAGTCATTTGTTCAAGAGTCAAACTACATTGGTTTTTCAATATGTTTTTGATTCTAAGAACTGGTTCATAAGAGTCATTTGTTCAAGAGTCAAACTACATTGGTTTTTCAGTATGTTTTAGATTCCAAGAACCAGTTCATAAGAGTCATTTGTTCAAGAGTCAAACTACATTGGTTTTTCAATATGTTTTTGATTCTAAGAACTGGTTCATAAGAGTCATTTGTTCAAGAGTCAAACTACATTGGTTTTTCAGTATGTTTTAGATTCCAAGAGCCAGTTCATAAGAGTCATTTGTTCAAGAGTCAAACTACATTGGTTTTTCAATATGTTTTTGATTTTAAGAACTGGTTCATAAGAGTCATTTGTTCAAGAGTCAAACTACACTGGTTTTTCAGTATGTTTTAGATTCCAAGAACCAGTTCATAAGAGTCATTTGTTCAAGAGTCAAACTACATTGGTTTTTCAATATGTTTTTGATTCTAAGAACTGGTTCATAAGAGTCATTTGTTCAAGAGTCAAACTACATTGGTTTTTCAGTATGTTTTAGATTCCAAGAACCAGTTCATAAGAGTCATTTGTTCAAGAGTCAAACTACATTGGTTTTTCAATATGTTTTTGATTCTAAGAACTGGTTCATAAGAGTCATTTGTTCAAGAGTCAAACTACACTGGTTTTTCAGTATGTTTTAGATTCCAAGAACCAGTTCATAAGAGTCATTTGTTCAAGAGTCAAACTACATTGGTTTTTCAGTATGTTTTAGATTCCAAGAACCAGTTCATAAGAGTCATTTGTTCAAGAGTCAAACTACATTGGTTTTTCAATATGTTTTTGATTCTAAGAACTGGTTCATAAGAGTCATTTGTTCAAGAGTCAAACTACATTGGTTTTTCAGTATGTTTTTGATTCTAAGAAATGGTTCATAAGAGTCATTTGTTCAAGAGTCAAACTACATTGGTTTTTCAGTATGTTTTTGATTCACAGAAAATAACCACCTCATAAGAGTCATTTGTAGCAAAAGGTATGTATACACAGGTATGTATATTATTTGAGATATTGTATGAACAACCACTCCGTAATTATCAGTTGTTTAGTTGGTTGCAAACTGTTGCTATCAGTTTAATTCAGTAAAAGGAAGCAACTTAAGAGAGAGTCAGACTACACTGGTTTTAAGTATGTTTTTGAAGAACCAGTGGTCACACTTTATATTAGGTGGCCTTAACTACTATGTACTTGCATCAAAAACTAAGTATAATGTACTTATTGTATTGCAAAACACTTTTATACATATTGCAAAACACCATTAATACATACAGAGGCAAACGGAACATGCAGGATTCATTTTAAAACGGTCTTTTTGCATTTCAGTTTTCACAGACACTAGTCCATATCGCGATTTGAATTAAGTGACAGACCAACTTTTGATTTATTAATCCAAAAATTGACGAATTCCGTGGCATTCCTATAGTAAATTACGTTTTTATGAATGGAGTCCGCGACCCAGTCCGTGTTTTCGCGGAGGAGACATTGTAATCGCGCGACCATGTAGAGACAGAAATGACATGCCTTCGTGTAAATAAGATAAATAACATAAGGCAGTTTAGTTTGTTTAAACTAAAGTAAATGTATAGACCTGTTCTATAGGAAAGATAACCTATAGAACAAGACAACAAGACTTCTATTGTGATCTGGCGCTATATCGAAAATAAAATGAACTTGACGTTCAGGGGGGGGGGGGGGGGGCCCTAAGATAATGGTAGGGGAAACACTGAGATGTAAAGGTATTTTAAAAAATATTAGTACAATGTAAAAACATGTACGTACATAATAAGTGTATTGTACCAAATGGTTAATTTAAATGTAAGTGCATAGTAGTTAAAGGGATGGTTCGGAGTGCATAGCAATGAAGTCAATTCTACTCCAAACCATCCCTTTAAGGCCACGTAATATAAAGTGGGACCAAACCAGTTCATAAGAGTCATTCAATCAGGAAGTTGGACTTTGTGCTTTTTTTTCATTTTATTATTTTATTCATTATTTATTATTTTATTAGTACACTAACATGTTTTAAATGTATCCAGTCATGGTGGAAAGCAGAAAAGTTCACTAATTATTTGAGGTTTTGTCAAAACAATCATAGGTCATGACAGGGGAAAAAAATGTGGTCTTGTCACAGTCAGCTTATTAATCAAAGATGACCAACTGTTGAAAGTGAGATGAACCCTTTACACCAGTGACAGTCGAACGTCAGCGTGAGTCATGCTCTCACCATTAGGTCTAAAGGCACTGACACCTACATAGACGGTGAAGGTTTTGGTGGTGGTAAGGCTTTAGTACTGATCTGAGATCAGTTTTCTATCATGGCTAAAGATTTTTATGATTGAAAGCTGGTCTGGGATCAGAGCTTGTCTTAACAGAATGCGGGTGTTAAAGGAAGAGAAGTTTTAATGAACTTGCCTTTTTCTCACCCGGTGCCCACATAAGGTGAGATCTTGACTCATGCTGTCAATTTACAATCTCACATGTCATGTCTCTCACAAGGCATTGGTCAATGAAGAAAATCAGTGGCTATCTATGTAACCACTGTCAAATGTGCAAGTGGAGCCACTTGCGCTTATGATCACTATGAAAAATGAACAGAAAGCAACATTTAATTTAAGTTCAGTTTGCTCAGTATGTTATGATTCAAAGAAAGTCATTCATTTAGAAGTTTTTTTGATTCACTAAAAATAACCACCCCATATAAGTTATTTCAAAGTCAAAGTCAAGTCAAAGTCAACTTTATTGTCAATACTGCCACATGTACAGGACTCACAGAGAATTGAAATTGCGTTACTCTCAGACCCATGGTGCATACAAGTAACATTAAATACAAACAGTAACATTAAATACAAAGGTAGAATTTAAAAAAATATGAATAAATACAAATAAACATAATATATAAAATGAAAAACACAATATACAAGTAAGGGCACATGGTAGAGAGTGCAAACCATGTAAACAATATAGTGCAACAGAGCTTGTAAATGTGTAAAAGTGTCAGAGCAGTCTTGTAACTGTCTTATGAGTAGTGTGAGGTAGTTGGCAGACCAATTTGCAGCAATATGTACGTTTACACAATTTTTAGAGACGTTGTATGAACAACCATCTGGTAATTATTAGTTTTTTAGTTGGTTATAAACTGTATTATGTGGTTGATTCAACAAAAGGTACCAGCTTAAGTCGTTTATTCAAG